>NW_023192171.1:115167-244916 GCF_002007445.2 Ailuropoda melanoleuca
TCCTCTCCTGTGAGCCTGCTTCTTCCTCTCCCACTCCCCCTGCTGTGTTCCCTCTCTCGCTGGCTGTCTCTATCTCTGTCAAACAAATAAAAAAAAAAATCTTTAAAAAAATAAAAATAAAATCATTTGACAAAATACAGCATCTGTTCCTGATTAAAACCCTTCAGAGTGTAGGAATAGAAGGTACATTTCTCAATCTCATAAAAGCCATCTATGAAAAGCATAGTGAAAATATTATTTTCAATGGAGAAAAGCTGGAAGCTTTCCCTTAAGATCAGGAACACGACAATGATCCCACTCTCGCCACTATTATTCAACATAGTACTAGAGGTCCTTGCAACAGCAATCAGACAACAAAAAGGGATCAAAGGTATCCAAATTGGCAGAGAAAGTCAAAATGTCTCTCTTCACAGATGATATGATACTCTATATGGAAAACCCAAAAGAATCCACACCCAAAATATTAGAAGTTATAGAATAATTCAGTAATGTGGCAGGATACAAAGTCAATGCTCAGAAATCAGTTGCATTTCTATACACGAATAATGAGACTGAAGAAAGAGAAATTAGGGAATCCATCCCATTTACAATAGCACCATACATTAACTTGGAATTAACCAGAGACATAAAGGATCTATATTCTAGAAACTGTAAATCACTCTTGAAAGACATTGAAGAAGACACAAAAAGATGGAAAAATATTCCATGCTCATGGATTGGAAGAATTCACATAGTTAAAATGCCCATGAACCCAGAACAATCTACACTTTCAATGCGATCCCGATCAAAATACTGATGACATTTTTCAAGGAACTGGAACAAATAGTCCTTAAATTTGTATGGAAACAGAAAAGGCCCTGAATCAACAAGGAACTGTTGAAATGGAAAAACAAAGCTGGGGGCATCAAAATGCCGGATTTCAAGCTGTACTACAAAGCTGTGATCACAAAGGGAGCATGGTACTGGCAGAGAAAACAGACACATGGACCAATGGAACAGAATAGAGAACCTAGAAATGGACCCTCGGCTCTTTGGGCAACTAAAATTTGACAAAGCAGGAAAAAACATCCAGTGAAAACAGACAGTCTCTTCAATAAATGGTACTGGGAAAATTGGACAGCTACATGCAAAAGAATGAAACTTGACCACTCTCTCCCACCATACACAAAAATAAACAGCAAATGGATGAAAGGCCTCAATGTGAGACAGGAATCCATCAAAATTCTAGAGGAGAACATAGGCAGCAACCTCTACTACATTGGCCAAAGCAAACTTTTCCATGACACATCTCCAAAGGCAAGAGAAACAAAAGATAAAATGAACTTGTGGGACTTCATCAAGATTAAAAGCTTCTGCACAACCAAGGAAACAGTCAAAAAAAACCTAAGAGGCAGACCACGGAATGGGAGAATATATTTGCAAAGGACACTACAGATAAAGGACTTGTATCCAAGATCTACAAGAACTTCTCAAACTCAATACACGAGAAACAAATAAACAAATAAAAAATGGGCAGAAGATGTGAACAGACACTTTTCCTATGAAGACATACAAATGGCTAATAGACAAATGAAAAAATGTTCAAAATCATCAGCCATCAAGGAAATTCAAATCAAAACCACACTGAGATACCACGTTACACCAGTTAGAATGGCAAAAATAGACAAGGCAAGAAACAATTGTTGGAGAGGATGTGGAGAAAGGGGATCCCTCCTACATTTTTTGTGGGAATGCAAGTTGGTACAGCCTCTCTGGAAAAGAGTGTGGAGGTCCCTTAAAAAGTTAAAAATTAAACTGCCCTATGATCCAGCCATTGCACTACTGGGTGTTTACCCCAAGGATACAGACATAGTGAAGAGAACGGCAATATGCACCCCAATGTTCATAGCAGCAATGTCCACAATAGCTAAATCATGGAAGGAGCCGAGATGCCCTTCAACAGATGACTGGATTAAGAAGTTGTGGTCCATATATACAATGGATTATTACTCAGCTATCAGAAAGAATGAATTCTCAACATTTGCTGCAACATGGACAGCACTGGAGGAGATAATGCTAAGTGAAATAAGTCAAGCAGAGAAAGACATCTATGATATGATTTCTCGCACTATGGAACATAAGAACTAGGATGACTGGTAGGGGAAAAAAAGGATAAAGAAAGGGGGGTAATAAGAAGGGGTAATGAAACATGAGAGACTATGGACTATGAGAAACAAACTGGGTCCTCAGAGTGTAGGGGGGTGGGGGAATGGGATAGGCTGATGATGGGTAGTAAGGAGGGCACGTATTGCATGGTGCACTGGGTGTTATACGCAACTAATGGAATCATCGAGCTTTACATCGGAAGCCGGGGATGTACTGTATGGTGACTAACATAATATAATAAAAAATCATTAAATAAACAAAAAATAAGAAAATAAAGGTTTATCCATCAAGACCAAGCGGGATTCATCTCTGGGATGCAAGCGTGGTTCAACATTCGCAGATCGATCGGTGTGATAGATATTATCAACAAAAAAATAGTCAAGAACCATATGATCCTCTCTATTGATGCAGAAAAAAGAATTTGAGAAAATAGAGCATCCTTTCCTGATTAAAACACTTCAGAGTGTAGGGATAGAGGGTACATTACTCAAGTTCAAGAAAGCCATCTATGAAAAGCCTACAGTGAATATCATTTTCAATGGGGAAAGGCTGAGAGCATTTCCCTTAAGATCAGAAACATGACTAGGATGCCCAGTCTTGGCATTATTATTCATCATAGTACTAGAAGTCCCTGTAACAGCAATCAGACAACAAAAAGGGGTAAAATGTATCCAAATCGGCAAAGAAGAAGTCAAACTGTCTCTCTTCACAGATGACAAGATACTCTATATGGAAAACCCAAAAGACTCCACCTCCAAACTACTAGAATTTTTAGAGCAATTCAGTAATGTGTCAGGATACAAAACCAATACTCAGAAATCAGTTACATTTCTGTACCTGAACAATGAGACTGAAGAAAGAGAAATTAGGGAATTCATTCCATTTACAATTGCACCAAAAATTATATGTTATCTCAGAATTAACTTTACCAGAGAGGTAAATGATCTATATTCTAGAAACTACAAATCACTTTTGAAGGACACTGAAGAAGACACAAAAAGATGGAAAAATATTCCATACTCATGGATCGGAAGAATTAACATAGTTAAACTGTCCATGCTACCCAGAGCAATCTACGCTTTCAATGCTATCCCGATCAAAGTAACAGTGACATTTTTCAAAGAACTGGAACAAACAGCACTTAAAGTTGTGTGGAACCAGAAAAGGCCCTGAATTGCCAAGGAATTGTTGAAAAGGAAAAACAAAGTGGGGGCATCACGTTGCCAGATTTTAAGCTATACTACAAAGCATTGATCACCAAGACAGCATGGTACTGGCACAAAAACAGACACATAGACCAATGGAACAGAATAGAAAACACAGCAATGGATCCTCGGCTCCCTGGGCAACTAATCTTTGATAAAGCAGGAAAAAACATCCAGTGGAACAAAGACAGTCTGTTCAATAAATGGTGCTGGGAAAATTGGACAGCTACATGCAAAAGAATAAAACTTGACCACTCTCTCACACCATACACAAAGATCAACTCCAAATGGATGAAAGACTTTGATGTAAGACAGGAATCCATCAAAATCCTAGAGGAGAACATAGGTTGCAACCTCTTTGACATCAGCCATAGCAACTTTTTTTCATGATACATCTACAAAGGCAAGAGAAACAAAAGAAAAAATGAACTTGTGGGACTTCACCAAGATAAAAAGCTTCTGCACAGCCAAGGAAATAGTCAAAAAAAACTAAGAGGCAGCCCACAGAATGTGAGAAGATATTTGAAAATGACACTACAGATAAAAGACTGGTATCCAAGATCTACAAAGAACTTCTCAAACTCAATACAGAAGAAACAAATAAACAAATCAAGAAACAAATAAACAAATCAAAAAATGGGCAGAAGATATGAACAGACACTTTTCCAATGAAGACATACAAATGGCTAACAGACACATAAAGAAATGCTCAAAATCATTAGCCATGAGGGAAATTCAAATCAATACCACATAGAGATACCACCTTACACCACAAGGCAGGAAACAACAAATGTTGGAGAGGATGTGGAGAAAGGGGATCCCTCCTACATTGTTGGTGGGAATGCAAGTTTGTACAGCCACTCTGAAAAACAGTGCAGAGGTCCCTTAAAAAGTAAAATATTGAGCTACCCTATGATCCAGCAATTGCACTACTCGGTATTTACCCCAAAGATACAGACGTAGTGAAGAGAAGGTCCATATGCACCCCAATGTTCATAGCAGGATTGTCCAGAATAGCTAAATTGTGGAAGGAGCCGAGATGCCCTTCAACAGATGACTGGATTAAGATGTGGTCCATATATACAATGGAATATTACTCAGCCATCAGAAAGAACGATTACAGAGCATTTGCACCAACGTGGATGTGACTGGATGTGATTATGCTAAGTGAAATAAGTCAAGCATAGAAAGACAATTATCATATTATTTCACTCATTTATGGAACATAAGAAATAGGAAGATCGATAAGAGAAGGAAGGGAAGAATAATGGGGGTGTAAACATTAGGGGGAATGAACCATGAGAAACTGTGGTCTCTAGGAAACAAACTGAGGGCTTCAGAGGGTAGGGGGTTGGGGGACTGGGATAGGCCAGTGATGGGTATTAAGGAGGGCACATATTGCGTGTTGCACTGGGTGTTATACACAAATAATGATGGAACACTACATCAGAAACTAAGGATATACTGTATGGTGACTAACATAACATAACAAAAATTATTATAAAAAATAATTATTAGAAACAATTTCTAGTGAAAACTAAGTAGGAACCAACTGTGAACTGTTATACCAGAATTCTTCAGATTGGCACTTTTTGAATATACTTCATAACTTCTAGAAAAATGTGCCTTGAATAGTACAATCTATTAACACATAAAACATAAAATGGGTTTACTGACACACCCAGATTTATCTTTGGTTTTTCTATAAGACAAGAGTAGATAAACTATGTTCAGTGCATAAAGTTTCATTATTTAGCTTATTTGATAATGATCTAGGTAATCAGGGAATTTAGCTTTCCTCGTTACTTAACTCAAAGTTTAAAGTTGTAGATTAACAAAGATTTTGAAAGCTATTTAAAAGTTTACCTCTGGGGTGCCTGGGTGGCTCAGTTACTTAAGCATCTCACTCTTGATTTTGGATCAGGTCATGATATCTGGGTCCTGGGGTCAAGCCCTGCTTGGGCTCCCCACTCAGTGGGGAGTCTGCTTGAGAATCTCTCTCCCTCTTCCCTTTCCCCAGCTCACTGGTGCTCTCTCTCTAAAATAAATAGATATCTAAAAAATAAAAATAATAAGTTAATAAATAAATTAATTAATAAAAGTTTACCTATTAACTTTTTAATCTGATTTACATGTATATAACTTATTTGTTCTCAACAATTATGTTTAGACTGCCCACAAATCATCATGCAGCATTAGGCAAAGTTGACCATTATTTCAAAATTGCTTTGTTTTCTTTCTTTTTTTTTTGATTTTTTTTTATTTGACAGAGATAGAGACAGACAGCAAGAGAGGGAACACAAGCAGGGGGAGTGGGAGAGGAAGAAGCAGGCTCATAGCAGAAGAGCCTGATGTGGGCCTCAATCCCAGGATGCTGGAATCACGCCCTGAGCCGAAGGTAGACGCTTAACTGCTGTGCCACCCAGGTGCCCCATAAAATTGCTTTCTTTTCTGACAAACTTTGCCACAGACATAACATGAAGTTATGTCTTTAACATAAGCAGAATTAAAGTTTCATATTTAATATTGATAACCCTAAAGACATCTTTGTTTTAATTAAACTTAGCTTTAGTAGCAAGTATTCTTCAGATCACATGAACTTGAAAACCATTTGGGTTAATTTTGGGAATGCCCAATCCTTACAAGCACTTGCCTTGAAACACCTAAATAGAGCTCTTTAACAAATGAATTTTAAAAATACCATCAGAAGTAAAGAAGCTTTATCTTATTTGTGACATACACAGACAGACACACACAGACAATAGTATAAACAATACTAATATTTCTGAACGGGACAATACTGTCCCAGTTTTCAAATGCCTCCCCCTCCCCCTCCCCCTCCTTCTCCTCCTCCTTCTTCTTCTTTTTTGTTAATGGTGAAACTTTTCCCTAAACTGTGCATTTCAAAGAATGGGTCTTAGATCCTAGAAAAGGGTAAACAATTTACATCTGAAATACACAGAGAGAGCATGTAAGTTTTCTCCAAGTAGAGATCTAGAGCAAGTCTGTCTATTATCAGAGGTCTGGAAACAAGAGTCTTTTTAGTGGTTTGCATTTTTAAAAAGACCTTTTCTCTCTTTTCTTTCTTTCTTTGTGCTTTTTTTCCCCCCCTGTGGTATCACGAGATTGTGAGCTGTGTTTATATTTGAAGATATGATGTTTATAATTTCAAGGGACAGAGAAAATGCAAATTTTTTAAAAAGTTAATTGCTTAAAATTTATCTTCCTTTCCTTAACTACAGAAACATTTAGGTTCAGTAACCTGATCTTGTATAATATCCACAAACCTTTTAATAGGAATAGGTAAGGCTGGGGATTGGTTAAGCTAGGTGGGTTTTGCTTGTTTCTACAATTTTATCTCTGGTTTTGCAGATTTGTGAGACAAAGACAGTTGTTTATAATTCTCCAAAGGAATGGATTTTAGCCTGAATATCAAGGGACAGCACCAACCCCTTTTAACTAAATTTGCTTGTTATATAGGGAGACATTTACTAAAATGAGCATCAAAAGATTTATGCTGGAGAGTCCAAGATGGCAGAGGAGTAGGAGACTTTATTCTTGTCTGGTCCCAGGAATTCAGCTTGATAGCTATCAAATCATTCTGAACACCTGGGAATTCTAAGTTAACAATAGCTGTAACACTATGAAATAAAAGTGATCACTTGGGGGTAGAGATGGGGGAGGAGTAGGGGACACCTTTTTCAGCTGGTCCCCTGAGTCGAGCTGGATAGGTATCAGACCAGCCTGAATATCCATAGAATCAGCCTGAGACGCAGGAAGATACATCTGGATCTCTACAAATGAACATCTCCAGTGCTGAGTATTGAGGTATGAAGCGGGGAGCCATGAAACTGTGTACAGATATTGGAAGATAAATGGAAGGGGGAGGGAGCCACTGCGTTTGGGCGCCGGGAAGTGGTAGCCACCTGCACAGGGGAGCGGGCGGACTCGCAACACCCATGAGAGAACAGACTTGTGACCGTGAGTGGGGAGCTCACGCCACCAGACTTCTCACAGAGTTCTGGTGTGCTCACTGGAACCAGACTGAGACCGGGAACTCCGGGAGCACGCGGGGGGGGGCTGGTGGCTGGTGGCTGGCGGTGTTAGAAACACAAAGGACAGAGACGTGCCAGCCCTGGAAATGAGGGCTGGGACACCAGGTGTGGGGCGGACATCCTGGGATGCTGCAGGGTTAAGCAGCACCAACAGAAACAGAGTTAAAATGGCAAGATTATCAGTGGAGAATGGTCCGCAATTCACTCTGTTCTGTGACAGAGGCTGAGATTCAGCCACTGCTGCTCTGTTTCTCAGAAAAGGCACAGCAAAACACCAGGGAAAGCCGGCAGAGAACAAAAGCCTGGAAAGACCAGCTCAAAGGGTGCCAATCCCCAACGCCCCTTTCAGGGGACACGGAGACTCTACCCAAACAGGGTTGCCTGAGTATCGGTGTGGCAGGCCCCTCCCCCAGAAGGCAAGCTGAAAAATCAAGAAGCCCACATCCCTAAGATCCCTATAAAATAAGGGCATACAGCCTGGGTCCTGGTCAATAATTTGGGCTCTGGACAACCCCGCAATCCCTCCTCATCAGAATGACAAGAAGGAGAAATCCCCCCCAGCAAAAATGAGTCTGTGGCCTCTGCCACAGAACTAATGGATATGGATATAACCAAATTATCAGAAATGGAATTTAGAGTAACAATGGTCAAGATGATGTGTAGACTTGAAAAAAGTATTAATGAAAATGTTAATGAGAATATAGAATCTCTAAAGGCGGGAATGAGAGCGAATCTGGCAGAAATTAAAAATTCTATGAGCCAAATGCAGTCAAACTAGATGCTCTGATGGCCAGGGTGAATGAGGCAGAAGAACGTATTAGCGAATTGGAGAATGGGCTAGTAGAAGAAAAAGCAAAAATAGAATCTGGACTTAAAAAAATCCACGTCCATGAATGTAGGTACGAGAGATTACTGACTCAATGAAACGATCTAATGTCAGAATCATCGGCATCCCTGAGAGGATGGAGAAAAACAGAAGTCTAGAAGAGATATTTGAACAAATTGTAGCTGAAAACTTCCCTAATCTAGCAAGGTAAACAAACATTCATGTCCAAGAGGCAGAGAGGACCCCTCCCAAGCTCAACCACGACAAACCTACGCCACGTCACTTCATAGTGCAATTCACAAATATTAGTTCCAAGGATAGAGTATTGAAAGTGGCCAGGACAAAGAAATTTCTCAAGTACCAAGGCAAGGGTATCAGAATTATGTCAGACCTGTCTACACAGACCTAGTATGAGAGAAAGGGTTGGGGGAGGCATTTTTAAAACTCACTCAGAGAAAAACATGCAGCCAAGGGTCCTTTATCCAACAAGGCTGACATTCAGAATTGATGGAGAGATATAGACATTCCAGAATCACCAGTCATTAACCAATTTCATAACCATGAAACCAGCCCTACAGGAGATATTAAGGGGTGTACTATAAAAGTAAAAAGGCCTCAAGAGTGATACAGAGCAGAAACTCACAACCAATAGAAACAAATACTTTACTGGCAACATGGCATCATTAAAATCATATCTCTCAATATTCAGTCTCAATGTAATGGCCTAAATACTCCCATAAAACGCCACAGGGTTGCAGATTGGATAAAAAGAAATGACCCATCCATTTGCTGTCTACAGGAGACTCATTTTGTACCTAAAGATACATTCAGATTGAAAATAAAGGGATGGAATACAATCTTTCACACAAATGGACCTCAAAGGAAAGCTGGGGTAGCAATTCTCATATCAGATAGCTTGGATTTTAAACTAAAGACTATAGTTAGAGACACAGAAGGGCACTATATTATTCTTGAAGGATGTATCCAACAAGTGAAGATGAGAATTATAAATACATATGCCCCCAACAAGAGAGCAGCAAGATACACAAGACAACTCTTAACCAGAATAAGGAGACATATAGATAAAAATATATTAATAGTAGGGGGCCTCAACACCCCACTATCAGAAATAGACAGAACCCTGGCAAAAACTCAGCAAAGATACAAAGGCTTTGAATGCCATACTAGACGAGTTGGACCTCATAGATATATATAGAACACTACACCCCAAAACCAAAGAATACTCATTCTATTCTAATGCCCATGGAGCATTCTCAAGAACAGACCATGTTCTGGGTCATAAAAAAGGTCTCAACTGGTGCCAAAAGACTAAAATTATTCACTGCATATTCTCGGAAAACAACACATTGATATTGAAACTCAACCACAAGGAAAAATTAGGAAGAAACTCAAACACTTGGAGACTAAGAACCATCCTGCTCCGGAATGACTCGATAAATCATGAAATCAAAAATCAATTTAAACAATTTATGAAGATCAATGAGAATGAAAACACATCAGTCCAAAACCTGTGGGATGCTGCAAAGGCAGTTCTAAGGGGAAAATACATAGCCATCCAAGCCTCACTCAAAAGAATAGACAAATCTAAAATGCAGTTTTTATATCCTCACCTCAACAAGCTGGAACAGCAACAGAGGGACAGGCCTAATCCATGCACGAGGAAGCAGTTGACCAGGATTAGAGCAGAAATCAATGAATTACAAACCAGGAGTACAGTAGAGCAGATCAACAGAACTAGAAGCTGGTTCTTTGAAAAAATTAATAAAAATGACAGACCGCTGGAAAGACTTATCCAAAAGAATAGAGAAAGGACACAAATTAATAAAATTATGAATGAAAAGGGAGAGGTAACAACCAACACCAATGAATTAGGAAGGATTATTAGAAACTTTTATCAACAGCTTTATGCCAATAAATTAAGCAATCTGGAAGAGATGGAGGACTTGCTGGAAACATATAAACCACCATGACTGAAACAGAAAGAATTTGATTTGTTAAACAGTACAATTAATTATGAAGAGATTGAGTCAGTGATAAACAACCTTCCAAAAAACAAACCTCCAGCCCCGGATGGTTTTCCTGGGGAATTCTACCAAACATTCAAAGTAGAAATAATACCTATTCTCCTAAAGCTATTTCAAAAAATAGAAGTAGAAGGAAAGCTACCAAACTCATTCTATGAGGCCAATATTACCTTGAACCCCAAACCAGGCAAATACCCCAATAAAAAGGAGAATTACAGACAAATTCCCTAATGAATATAGATGCCAAAATCCTCAACAAGATCCTGACTAATAGAATCCAACAGTACATTAAAAGGATTATCCATCATGACCAAGTGGGATACATCCCTGGGATGCAAGGGTGGTTCAACACTCAAAATCAATCAGTGTCATATATTTTATCCAGAAGGAAAAAATCAAAAATCATATGATCCTCTCAATTGATGCAGAAAAGCACTTGACAAAATACAGCATCCTTTCCTGATTAAAACCCTTCAAATTGTAGTGATAGAGGGTACATTCCTCAATCTCATAAAAACCATCTATGAAAAGCATACAGCAAACATCATTCTCAATGGGGAGAAGCTGGAAGCATTTCCCTTAAGATCAGGAACACGACAAGGATTCCCACTCTCGCCACTAATATTCAACATAGTACTAGAAGTCTTTGCAACAGCAATCAGACAACAAAAAGGGGAAAAGGTATCCAAATCGTCAAAGAAGAAGTCAAACTGTCTCTCTTCTCAGATTACATGATACTGTATATGGAAAACCCAAAAGAATCCACTCCTAAACTATTAGATGTTATAGAGCAATTCAGTAATGTGGTGGAATACAAAATCAATGCTCAGAAATTAGTTGCATTTCTATACACGAATAATGAGACTGAAGAAAGAGAAATTAGGGAATCCATCCCATTTACAATAGCACCAAAAACCATATGTTACCTTGGAATTAACCAGAGACATAAACGATCTATATTCTAGAAACTATAAATCACTCTTGAAAGACATTGAAGAAGACACAAAGAGATGGGAAATATTCCATGCTCATGGATTGGAAGAATTAACATAGTGAAAATGTCCATGCTACCCAGAGCAATCTACGCTTTCAATGCTATCCTGATCAAAATACTGATGACATTTTTGAAGGAACTGGAAAAATTATTGTCCTTAAATTTGTATGGAACCAGAAAAGGCCCCGAATCAACAAGGAACTGTTGAAATGGAAAAACAAAGCTGGGGTCATCACAATGTCGGATTTTGAGCTGAACTACAAAGCTGTGATCACAAAGACAGCATGGTACTGGCACAAAAACAGACACATAGACCAATGGAACAGAATAGAGAATTCAGAAATGGACCTTTAGCTCTTTCGGCAACTAATCTTTGATAAAGTAGGAAAAAAACATGTGGTGGAAAAAAGACAGTCTCTTCAATAAATGGTGCTGGGGAAATTGGACAGCTACATGCAAAAGAATGAAACTTGACCACCCTCTCACACCATACACAAAGATAAACTCCAAATGGATGAAAGACCTCGATGTGAGACAGGAATCCATCAAAATCATAGAGGAGAACATAGGCAGCAACCTCTATGACATTGGCCAAATAAACCTTTTTCATAACACATCTCCAAAGGCAAGAGAAAGAAAAGAAAAAATGAACTTGAGGTACTTCATCAAGATAAAAAGCTTCTGCACAGCCAAGGAAATGGTCAAAAAAACTAAGAGGCAGCTCACAGAATGGGAGAATATATTTGCAAATGATACTACAGATAAAAGATTGGTATCCAAGATCTACAAAGAACTTCTCAAACTCAATATACAAGAAACAAACAAATCAAAAAAATGGGCAGAAGATATGAACAGACACTTTTCCAATGAAGACATAAAAATGGCTAACAGACACATGAAAAAATGTTCAAAATCACTGGCCATCAGGGAAATTCAAATCAAAACCACACTAAGATACCACCTTATGCCAGTTAAAATGGCAAAAATTGGGAAGGCAAGAAACAACAATTGCTGGAGAGGATGTGGAGAAAGGGGATCGCTCCTACATTGTTGGTGGGAATGTAAGTTGGTACAGCCACTCTGGAAAACAGTGTGGAGGTCCCTTAAAATGTTAAAAATTGAGCTACCCTATGATCCAGGCATTGCACTACTGGGTGTTTTCCCCAAAGATACAGACGTAGTGAAGAGAATGGCAATATGCACCCCAATGTTCATAGCAGCAATGTCCACAATAGCTAAATCATGGAAGGAGCTGAGATGCCCTTCAACAGATGACAGGATTAAGAAGATGTGGTCCATATATACAGTGGAATATTACTCTGCTATCAAAAAGAACAATTTCTCAACATTTGCTGCAGCATGGATGGCAATGGAGGAGATAATGCTAAGTGAAATAAGTCATGCAAAGAAAGACAATTATCATACGGTTTCTCTCATCTATGGAACATAAGAACTAGGAAGATCGGTAGGAGAAGAAAGGGATAAAGAAAAGGGTGGTAATCAGAAGCAGGAACAAAGCACGAGAGACTATTTACTCTGAGAAACAATCTGAGGGCTTCAGAGGGTAGGGGGTTGGGGGAATGGGATAGGCTGGTGGATGGGTATTAAGGAGGGCATGTATTGCATGGTGCACTGGGTGTTATACGCAACTAATGAATCATCGAACTTTACATCAGAAACCATCTCTTTATGGTGACTAACATAATATAACAAAAAAAACATTAAAAAAAGAAAAAGCATTTCACAAAGTATGGCATCCTTTCTTGATTAAAACTCTTCACAGTATAGAGGAACATACCTCAATATCCTAAAAGCCAAATATGAAAAGCCCACAGCAAATATCATTCTCAATGGGGAAAAACTGAGAGCTTTTCTCTGAAGGTCATGAAGATGACAGGGATGCCCACTCACAGCATTATTGTTCAACATAGTACTGGAATTCCTACCCTCAGTGATCATACAGCAAAAGAAATAAAAGGCATCTTAATTGGCAAAGAAAAAGTCAAACTCTCACTCTTTGTTTTTTGGGGTTTTTTTTAAAAGATTTTATTTGTTTATTTGAGAGAGAGAGAGGCAGAGAGAGAGGGAACACAAGCAGGGGAAGTGGGAGAGGGAGAAGCAGGTTTCCCACTGATCAGGGAGCCCCATGTGGGGCTCGATCCCAGAATGCCAGGATCATGACCTGAGCCGAAGGCAGACGCTTAATAACTGAGCCACCCAGGCACCCAAACTTTCACTCCTTGAAGATGACATGATACTCTATCTAGATAAGCCAAAAGACTGCACCCCAAAACTGCTAGAACTCATACAGGAATTCAGTAAAGTGGCAGGATATAAAATCAATGCACAGAAATCTTGCATTCCTATACATTAATGATGAGACAGAAGAAAGAGAAATCAAGGAGTCAATCCCATTTACAATTGCACCCAAAACTAAAAGATACCTAGGAATATACCTAACCAAAGAGGCAAAGGATCTGTACTCAGAAAACTTTGAGGAAGACACAAAAAAATGGAAAAATGTTCTATGCTCATGAATTGGTAGAACAAATATTGTTAAAGTGTCTATGCTACCTAGAGCAATCTGCACATTCAATGCAATCCCTATCAAAATACCATCAACTTTTTTCACAGACCTGGAAAAATTAATTCCAAAATTTGTATGGAACCAGAAAAGACCCTGAATAGCCAAAGTAATGTTGAAAAAGAAAATCAAAACTGGTGGCATCACAATTCCGGACTTCAAGCTCTATTACAAAGCTGTAATCATCAAGACAGCATGGTACTGGCACAAAAATAAGACACATAGATAAATGGAACAAAACAGAGAACTCAGAAATGGACCCTCAACTCTATGGTCAACTAATCTTTGACAAAGCAGGAAAGAATATCCAATGGAAGAAAGATAGTCTCTTCAACAAATGGTATTGGGAAAATTGGATGAAGCATGAAACTGGACTGTTTTCTTACACCATACACAAAAATAGACTCAAAATGGTTGAAAGACCCAAATGTGAGACAGTAATCCATCAAAATCCTAGAGGAGAACACAAGCAGCAAACTCTCAGACCTCAGCCACAGCAACTTCTTGCTAGACACATCTTCAAAGGCAAGGGAAATAAAGGCAAAAATGAACTATTGGACCTCATCAAGAAAAAAAGCTTTGCACAGCAAAGGAAACATTGACAAAACTAAAAGACAACCAAAAGAATGAGAAAAGATATTTGCAAATGGCATATCAGATAAAGGGCTAGTATCCAAGATCTATAAAGAACTTATCAAACTCTACACCCCAAAAACAAATAATCCAATCAAGAAGTGGACAGAAGACACGAACAGACATTTCTCCAAAGACAACATACAAAGGGCCGATAGACACATGAAAAAACGTTCAACATCACTCGGCATCAGGGAAATACAAATTAAAACCACAGTGAGATACCACCTCACACTAGGCAGAATGGCTAAAATTAACAAGTCAGGAAATGACAGATGTTGGCAAAGATGCAGAAAAAGGGTAATGCTCTTACACTCTTTGGTGGGAATGCAAGCTGGTGCAGCCATTCTGGAAAACAGTAAGGAGGTTCCTCAAAAAGTTGAAAATAGAGCTACCCTATGACCCAGCGATGGCCCTACTGGGTATTTACCCCCAATATACAAATGTAATGATCCAAAGGGGCGCCTGCACCCCAATGTTTAGAGCAGTAATGTATACAATAGCCAAACTATGGAAAGAACTCAGATGTCCATCAACAGATGAATGGATAAAGTTGTGGTTTGTATATATAATGTATAACTCAGCCATCAAAAATATGAAGTCTTGCCATTTGCAATGATGTGGATGGAACCAGAGGGTGTTATGCTAAGCAAAATAAGTCAATCAGAGAAAGAAATTTATCGTATGATCACAATGATCTGTGGAATTTAAGAAACAAAACAGAAGATCATAGGGGAAGAGAGGAAAAAAATAAAACAAGATGAACCCATAGAGGGAGACAAACCATAAGAGATTCTTAATCATAGAAAACAAACTCAGGGTGGCTAGAGGGGAGAGGGGTGGAGGGATGGAGTAACTGGGTGATGGATATTAAGGACAGCATGTGATGTAATGAGCACTGGGTATCATATAAGACTGATGAATCACGGGCATGTACCTCTGAACCAATAACACATTATATGTTAATTAATTGAATTTAACTAAAAAATTTTAAAAACAAGATTTATGCTTTTGAAAAGTTTGAATAGAGTACATCAATGAAAGCCTTTTATCTGAGTACACAATTTAACAGTACATCCCAAGTTTTTGATGTAAAGATCCATGATTCATTACTTGTGCATAACACCCAGTGCACCATGAAATGCCTTTTTAGGACACATGACATAAAGACACAGGCAACGGAAAACAAAGACCAACTCTTGGAGGAGATGGATCAATAACCAAAGAGTTATCTAGCAAATTCAACCAAACTGTCACTAAGCCCAAGGAACTAATTCCAAAATATTTCTTCCTGGAAATCTAAATTAAGAAAAAGAGAAAAATCTTCTCACCACTCCCGCTCCATCAGACTCCACAGACAGAGATTCCAGGAAGCCAACATGATAGGAAGACTTACCTTCTACTGGCTGTATGTCAGATGTTCCAGGATCTCAGCTGTAGCATACAAGGTGAAACGTGTCCAGCAGTTGACGTGTCCTGCCCACTACACCAACTGCCACGAGGAAGTATTTTCTCTGTCATTAAAGATCCTTCTAGCTGGACCAAGAATCAAAATGACATGGGACAGATTAACAGGGAAAAAAATCAAATTTAATTTCATAATGATGGGGAATACACACAGACACAAACTTCCTAAATAAAGTCCGGCAACATGAGGCTTATCTGGCAACCTGAGCTAAGGAGGCTAGGGGTCAGGGTATACAAAGGAGAGGAGGACCCTCAGCAGGAAGGTGAAAGGAGATGTTTAGAAAACAAAGTTTGCCCTGTTATTCAGATAGGTTTCTTAGGTAAAGAGGTAGCTCTGTTAATAGCCTGTTCCTGAGACAGGTGTGCAATTGTTGGGGGTGAGGGGTGGTAAAGAGCTTTTCCTGGACTGATTGAGTTGTGATTGCTTTTTTTAAGATTTTATTTATTTATTTATTTATTTGTCAGAGAGAGAGAGAGAGCCCAAGCAGGGGGAGCTGCAGCAGAGGCAGAGGGAGAAGCAGACTCCCCGCTGAGCAGGGAGCCCCATACAGGGCTCAGTCCCAGGAAACTGGGATCATGACCTGAGCCGAAGGCAGATGCACAAAACAACTGAGCCACCCAGACGCCCCTAGAAAGATCATTTAGATGTGTATACACTGGCAATAAACATGTGAAAACTGAAATAAAT
Source organism: Ailuropoda melanoleuca (assembly GCF_002007445.2). Classification (NCBI taxonomy): domain Eukaryota; kingdom Metazoa; phylum Chordata; class Mammalia; order Carnivora; family Ursidae; genus Ailuropoda; species Ailuropoda melanoleuca. Next base: position 131,810 of record NW_023192171.1, read on the forward strand.
TATACCATTAAAATGACTCAACAATGCAATCTTTAAGTGCATATTTAATAAAACGTGTACAGCCATGGATGCTGAAATGCTGGTACATGTAATCGAAGTGGATTTTAAAAAATAGACGGGTTCTGTTCATGGATGAGAAGACTCAATAGTAAAGACGTCAACTCTTCCCAGCTTGTATAAAATCTAATTCAATCCCTATCACAACAAGACAGAGTGGTATGGATGGAGGGTAGACACACCGGTCAACGGAGCAAAACAGAAAACCCAGAAATGGACCCAAGAAAGTATGGACAAGTACTTTTGACAAAGTTGCAAAAGTCTTTCAGAGGAGGGAGGATTGCCTCCTGGAGAAATGGCCACAGAACTATTGGCTATCCATAGGGGGAAACGAATCTCTCACCTAAGATTCTCACTTTATGAAAATATTTACCAAACAGATCATAGACATAATCATATAATATAAAGATATATACGTATAGAAGAAAACAGGAGAGAATGTTCAGGATCTAGACTTTGTATAAACATGTTTAGACAAGACAACAACTGCACAATCTATAAAATAAAAAATGATATTTTACTTGATCAATTCATTCTTTTTCCCTTACTTTGTAAATTAGTAAGATGATGAAATTAGGTGAAAAATAGGTAATTAAAATAAAACTCAATTTATGAGAGAATAGCTGGAATCCATTGCTTTAATGCACAGGAGTTTTTTGGGGTTTGTGGCGTTTTTTGGTTTTTTTTATGTTCAGTTAGCCACTGGGTAGTACATTAGTTTTGATGTAGTGTTCAATGATTCATTAGTGCACAGGTGTTTTAAAATGCTGAAAACATACATATTTTAAATCCCAGACCAATGGAGAAAGATGATGGGAGCAGTGATCTTCTCTGGGGTGCCAGCAACTGAAGTTTTAATTTAGGTAAATGTTTGCATCTCCCATAACCCAGGACTCCTTCCAAGAGTGCAACATGCAACAGTATTCATGGGCAGCACTATGGGCCACACTTTGTATGAATCAGACCACTGATGTGAATATTGACCCAGACCTGGTGAGCTGCAGAAACCAGCTGGGCTCTCAGGCCTTAGGGCCTTGGTGAGTGTGTCCTGTGACCAGCAGGGGATGCTGTGGGACTGCCCTGTGGTCCTTAAACAGCTGTGTACTGAGAACCATTCAAGCAAAGGAGCCTGGGTTTGGAGGCCACATCCTGTGCTCCCTGATGGGGTCTCAGCATCTGTGTCCTCTCAGCCCTAGTAGAGTCCCCTGAGCAGGGAGCTATGTGTGGTTTTAGCAGGTGTTTCCTCCCAGGGCTCTCCTCAGGGCTGAAGCCACCTCCATCCTCCCCAGTGTGTGGTGTGAGCTGAGCTCCAGCACCAGGGATCAGGGAGGGGCTGGGAAGTCACTGGATGGAGCCCATTTGCATGGACAGTCCCTCCAGTAGCAGAGGGTGGAGGGGAAAAGGAGGCCTGGGGCAGGCCAGCCCACTGTGGGGACCAAGGTCTGTGTTACTGTGGCCTGGACTCCTGTCCTCCTTGTTCTCTCACTGCACAGATTGGGACAGACCTCAGGGACACAGGGAAACCCTCCAGTTGGTATCTGGCCCTGTGGCTTAGATCCTGAGAAGCTTTGCCCTGGCCTCTGCCCCATTATCCATAGTGTCTGTGTTTGCAGGTTCCCTGCCCCAGCCTGTGGTGACCCAGCCGCCCTCCCTCTCTGCATCTCTGGGATCATCCGCCAGACTCACCTGCACCTTCAGCACTGGGTTCAGTGTGGGCAGCTACCAAACATACTGGTTCCAGCAGCAGCCAGGGAGCCCTCCCCGGTATCTGCTGAGGTTCTATTCAGACTCAGATAAATACCAGGGCTCCGGGGTCCCCAGCTGCTTCTCGGGCTCCAAAGATGTCTCAGCCAATGCAGGGGTCCTGCTCATCTTTGGGCTGCAGCTTGAGAAGGAGACTGATTATTACTGTGCATTCTGGCACAGTGGTGCTGGTCACAGCGACACACACAGATGCGAAACTGGGACAAACACCTGAGCCTGCTCAGGACCATGGATGCTGACTCTCTTACAATTTAAAATACCCTGAATTCACACTGACTGTACTTGGAAGTAGCTTCTGCACCACAATGTCCTTCATCCCAGTTTCCTATACAACTTATGTGAACTCTGGAGAAAGAAAAACAAAAGACAACACAAACCCCATGATGATACAGAAACTTTGCCTGGTGGTCCAAGTTGTAATAATCAGAGCCTGTTGAGCTGGTGTTTTTGTTTTGTCTTGTTTTTCCTCTTTAAACAGCAACCCAACTTTTTTAGGTCTCTTGGTCAGAGTCTGAGGACCATCCCAGCAGGGGGAGAGTCCTCCACAGCATGGCCTCTTCCATTTCAGGGGTCAGAGCAGGGACCCTCTCTTCCCTCCCAGGCTCCTGTCCTCAGGGCTGGCAGAGGCTCACCGAGTCCAGGGACAAAGCACTAGAATGTGAGATGCTGTGTGAGGATCCAAGTCAAAGAAGAAATTCAGGCACAGAGCCGGCCTGGAAGCCTTGCTGAGTACCTGAGCCTTCAGTTGTGATGTTGGGGATGGGCAGTTAGCCAAAGCTCCCCAAGTCAAGAAAACAAAGAAAGATTAAAAACTTTACACATTGGAGGATTTCAGTATGTCATGATGAATAAATGCAGTGTGGTTACTTGGACTGGTTCCCAGAACAAAGAATGACATTAGTGGCAAAAACTTGTGAAGGGGCATCTGGGTGGCACAGTCGTTAAGTGTCTGCCTTCGGCTCAGGGCGTGGTCCCGGCGTTATGGGATCGAGCCCCACATCAGGCTCCTCCGCTATGAGCCTGCTTCTCTCTCCCACTCCCCCTGCTTGTGTTCCCTCTCTAGCTGGCTATCTCTATCTCTGTCAAATAAATAAATAAAATCTTTAAAAAAAAAAACTTGTGGGGGCGCCTGGGTGGCACAGCGGTTAAGCGTCTGCCTTCGGCTCAGGGCGTGATCCCAGCGTTCTGGGAGCGAGCCCCACGTCAGGCTCTTCCGCTATGGGCCTGCTTCTTCCTCTCCCACTCCCCCTGCTTGTGTTTCCTCTCTCGCTGGCTGTCTCTATCTCTGTCGAATAAATAAATAAAATCTTTAAAAAAAAAAAAAAAAACTTGTGAAATCTGGATAAAGTCTGCAATTTCCTTAATATCATTGGACCACTGTTCAGTTGTTTTCATAAATATGCCATGGTCATGCACGATGTTATCGTTAGAATAATCAGGGTAGGGGCGCCTGGGTGGCGCAGTCGTTAAGCATCTGCCTTCGGCTCAGGGCGTGATCCCGGCATTATGGGATAGAGCCCCACATCAGGCTCCTCCGCTGGGAGCCTGCTTCTTCCTCTCCCAATCCCCCTGCCTGTGTTCCCTCTCTCGCTGGCTGTCTCTATGTCAAATAAATAAATAAAATCTTTAAAAAAAAAAAGAATAATCAGGGTGAATGGTATATAAGAAAGCTCTGTACTATCTTCGCATTTTTTCTGTCAATGTAAAATTATTACAGAATAAAGAGTTCAACACACAAACACGTGGGGAAAAAAAAAGAATAAAAATATATCCTGTTTTCTCCTCCATGTTTAAGAGATCAAAGCCCAACATTTATGCTGTACTGGGTATGTATGTATGTACTGGACTCATGTAATGCATTTTATTTTTATTATTCTGTGAAGAATAATGTAAAAATAATGTTCAAATTACCTATCTGTTATTTCTATAGCTTGGGGACCAGGATAAATCACTTCCACAGCAGCAGCTAAGCTGGATCTCCACCTTCCTCACAATGGAGGAAACCATTCGGAGCAGACACCACGAGGATCCCCAGTTCCGACCACGAGGAATGCTCCCAATCAAGCAGGTCCTCTCATTTCCAGCTAAACATTTACAGACGAAATACAAACAAATATGGGAAGACTCCAGAAGGTGGAAGGAAGACTTCCTACAAACTTCAACAGTTGAGGAAAACACAGCAGTGAGTTCCCTGGGTTTCTTTTCTTCTATTACCTCCCCCACATGTAAGACAAGACGCGGCAGGAGCCTCCAACCAAGAATCACCCAGAGGGCCAGAATGGGGAAAAAATAATAAAATCCACCAAAACTCTAAAAAGGCCAACCCCCATGGTCAGGGGATCTGGATATAAGTTGTCCTGAGCAGAGAAACTTTTTTTTTTAATTTTATTTTATTATATTGTGTTAATCACCATACAGTACATCCCCAGATTCCGATGTAAAGTTTGATGCTTCATTAGTTGCGTATAACACCCAGTGCACCATGCAATACGTGCCCTCCTTACTACCCATCACCAGTCTATCCCATTCCCCCACCCCCTCCCCTCTGAAGTCTTCAGTTTGTTTCTCATAGTCCATAGTCTCTCATGTTTCATTCCCCCTTCTGATTACCCCCCTTTTCTTTATCCCTTTCTTCCCCTACCGATCATCCTAGTTCTTATGTTCCATAGATGAGAGAAATCATATGATAATTGTCTTTCTCTGCTTGACTTATTTCACTTAGCATTATCTCCTCCAGTGCCGTCCATGTTGCAGCAAATGTTGAGAATTCGTTCTTTCTGATAGCTGAGTAATATTCCATTGTATATATGGACCACAGCTTCTTAATCCAGTCATCTGTTGAAGGGCATCTCGGCTCCTTCCATGATTTGGCTATTGTGGACAATGCAGCTATGAACATTGGGGTGCATATGGCCCTTCTCTTTACTACGTCTGTATCTTTGGGGTAAACACCCAGTAGTGCAATGGCTGGGTCATAGGGTAGTTCAATTTTTAACTTTTTAAGGGACCTCCACACTGTTTTCCAGAGTGGCTGTACCAACTTGCATTCCCACCAACAATGTAGGAGGGATCCCCTTTCTCCACATCCTCTCCAACAATTGTTGTTTCTTGCCTTGTCTATCTTTGCCATTCTAACTGGCGTAAGGTGGTATCTCAGTGTGGTTTTGATTTGAATTTCCCTGATGGCTAATGATTTTGAACATTTTTTCATGTGTCTGTTAGCCATTTGTATGTCTTCATTGGAAAAGTGTCTGTTCATATCTTCTGCCCATTTTATGATTTGTTTATTTGTTTCTCGTGTATTGAGTTTGAGAAGTTCTTTGTAGATCTTGGATACCAGTCCTTTATCTGTGGTGTCCTTTGCAAATATATTCTCCCATTCCGTGGGCTGTCTCTTAGTTTTTTTGACTGTTTCCTTGGCTGTGCAGAAGCTCTTTATCCTGATAAAGTCCCATAAGTTCATTTTATCTTTTATTTCTCTTGCCTTTGGCGATGTGTCGTGAAAAAGGTTGCTCTGGCCGATGTCATAGAAGTTGTTGCCTATGTTCTCCTCTAGAATTTTGATGGATTCCTGTCTCACATTGAGGTCTTTCATCCATTTGGAGTTTATTTTTGTGTATGGTGTGAGAGAGTGGTCAAGTTTCATTCTTTTGCATGTAGCTGTCCAATTTTCCCAGCACCATTTATTGAAGAGACTGTCTTTTTTCCACCGGATGTTTTTTCCTGCTTTATCAAAGATTAGTTGCCCAAAGAGCCGAGGGTCCATTTCTGGGTTCTCTATTCTGTTCCATTGGTCGATGTGTCTGTTTTTGTGCCAGTACCATGCTGTCTTTGTGATCACAGCTTTGTAGTACAGCTCGAAATCCGGCATTGTGATGCCCCCAGCTTTGTTTTTCCTTTTCAACAGTTCCTTGGAGATTCGGGGCCTTTTCTGGTTCCATACAAATTTAAGGACTATTTGTTCCAGTTCTTTGAAAAATGTCCTCGGTATTTTGATCGGGATAGCATTGAAAGTGTAGATTGCTCTGGGTAGTATGGACATTTTAACTATGTTAATTCTTCCAATCCATGAGCATGGAATATTTTTCCATCTTTTTATGTCTTCCTCAATATCTTTCAAAAGTGATCTATAGTTTCTAGGATATAGGTCCTTTACGTCTCTGGTTAAGTTAATTCCAAGGTAACGTATGGTTTTTGGTGTTATTGTAAATGGGATGGATTCCCTAATTTCTCTTTCTTCAGTCTCGTTATTCGTGTATAGAAATGCAACTGATTTCTGGGCATTGATTTTGTATCCTGCCACCTTACTGAATTGTTCTATAACTTCTAATAGTTTGGGAGTGGATTCCTTTGGGTTTTCCATATAGAGTATCATGTCATCTGCAAAGAGAGACAGTTTGACTTCTTCTTTGCCGATTTGGATACCTTTGATCCCTTTTTGTCTTCTGATTGCTGTTGCAAGGACTTCTAGTACTATGTTGAATAATAGTGGCGAGAGTGGGCATCCTTGTCGTGTTCCTGATCTTAAGGGAAAGGCTTCCAGCTTTTCCCCATTGAGAATAATGCTTGCAGTAGGCTTTTCATAGATGGCTTTTATGAGATTGAGAAATGTACCCTCTATTCCTACACTCTGAAGGGTTTTAATCAGGAAAGGATGCTGTATTTTGTCAAATGCTTTTTCTGCATCAATTGAGAGGATCATATGGTTCTTGAGTCTTTTCTTGTTGATATGATGTATCACATTGATTGATTTGCGAGTGTTGAACCATGCTTGCATCCCAGGTATGAATCCCACTTGGTCATGATGGATAATCCTTTTAATGTACTGTTGGATTCTATTAGCAAGGATCTTGTTGAGGATTTTGGCATCCATATTCATTAGAGAAATCGGTCTGTAATTCTCCTTTTTGAGGGGGTCTTTGCCTGGTTTGGGGATCAAGGTAATATTAGCCTCATAGAATGAGTTTGGTAGCTTTCCTTCTGTTTCTATTTTTTGAAATAGCTTTAGGAGAATAGGTATTATTTCTTCTTTGAATGTTTGGTAGAATTCCCCAGGAAAACCGTCTGGGCCTGGAGTTTTATTATTTGGAAGGTTGTTTATCACTGACTCAATTTCTTCATAGTTAATTGGCCTATTTAAGAAATCTATTTCTTCCTGTTTCAGTCTTGGTAGTTTATAGGTTTCCAGGAAGGCCTCCATCTCTTCCAGATTGTTTAGTTTTTTGGCATATAGCTGTTGATAAAAGTTTCTAATAATCCTTGCAATTTCAATGGTGCTGGTCGTGACCTCTCCCTTTTCAGTCATAATTTTAATAATCTCAGTCCTTTCTCTTTGTTTTTGGACAAGTTTTGCCAGTGGTCTATCAATTTTATGGATTCTCTCAAAGAACCAGCTTCTAGTCCTGTTGATCTGCTCTACTGTGCTTCTGGTTTCTAATTCATTGATTTCTGCTCTAATCTTGGTCAACTCCTTCCTTGTCAGTGGGTTAGGCCTGTCCCTCTGTTGCTGTTCCAGTTTCTTGAGGTGAGAATATAGAAACTGCATTTTAGATTTTTCTATTCTTTTGAGTGAGGCTTGGATGGCTATGTATTTCCCCCTTAGGACTGCCTTTGCAGTATCCCATAGGTTTTGGACCGTTGTGTATTCATTCTCGTTGGTCTCCATAAATTGTTTAATTTGTTTTTTGATTTCCTGGTTTATCGAGTCATTCTTGAGCAGGATGGTTCTTAGCCTCCAAGTGTTTGAGTTTCTTCCAGGTTTTTCCTTGTGGTTGAGTTCCAATTTCAGAGCGTTGTGGTCTGAGAATATGCAGGGGATAATTTCAATCTTTTGGTATTGGCTGAGACCTGTTTTGTGTCCCAGAGCATGATCTATTCTTGAGAATGTTCCATGGGCATTTGAATAGAATGAGTATTCTTTGGTTCTGGGGTGTAGTGTTCTATATATATCTATGAGGTCCAACTCGTCGAGTATGGCATTCAAAGCCTTTGATTCTTTGCTTAGTTTTTGCCAGGGTGTTCTGTCTATTTCTGATAGTGGGGTGTTGAGGTCCCCTACTATTACTGTGTTCTTATCTATATGTCTCTTTATTTTGGTTAAGAGTTGGCTTGTGTATCTTGCTGCTCCCCTGTTGGGGGCATATATATTAATAATTGTCATATCCACTTGTTGAATACTTCCTTTAAGAATAATATAGTGCCCTTCTGTATCTCTCTCTATGGCCTCTAGTTTAAAATCCAGTCTATCTGATATGAGAATTGCTACTCCAGCTTTCTTTTGAGGTCCATTTGCGTGGAAGATGGTACTCCATCCCCTTACTCTAAGTCTGAATGCATCTTTGGGTTCAAAATGAGTCTCTTGTAGACAGCAAATGGATGGGTCATGTCTTTTTATCCAATCTGCAACCCTGTGGCGTTTTATGGGAGAGTTTAAGCCATTTAGATTGATAGAGATTATTGACAGATATGATTTTAATGATGCCATTTCTCTTTAAAGTCTTTGTATCGGTTGTGACTTGCTGCTCTGTATCACTCTTGGGGCCTTTTTACCTTTATAGAGCCCCCCTTAATATCTCCTGTAGGGCTGGTTTCGTGGTTACGAAATTGGTTAATGATTGGCGATTTTGGAACGTCTTTATTTCTCCATCAATTCTGAATGACAGCTTTGCTGGATAAAGGATCCTTGGCTGCATGTTTTTCTCTGAAAGAGCTTTAAAAATGCCCCCCCAAGCCTTTCTCTCATTCCAGGTCTCTGTAGACAGGTCTGACGTAATCCTGATACCTTTGCCTTGGTACGTGAGAAATTTCTTTGCCCTGGCCGCTTTCAATACTGTATCCTTGGATCTAATATTTGCGAATTGCACTATGACATGCCGTGGCGTAGGTTTGTCCTGGTTGAGCTTGGATGGGGTCCTCTCTGCCTCTTGGACACGAATGCTTGTTTCCCTTGCTAGATTAGGGAAGTTTTCAGCTACAATTTGTTCAAATATCTCTTCTAGACCTCTGTTTTTCTCCACCCCTTCAGGGATGCCGATGATTCTGACATTGGATCGTTTCATAGAGTCAGTAATCTCCCGTAATCTACATTCGTGGGCGTGGATTTTTTTAAGACCAGCTTCTATTTTCGTTTTTTCTTCTACTAACCCATCCTCCAATTCGCTAACGCGTTCCTCTGCCTCGGTGACCCTGGCCGTCAGAGCCTCTAGTTTTGACTGCATTTGGCTCATAGAATTTTTAATTTCTGTCAGATTCGCTCTCATTTCTGCCCTTAGGGATTCTATATTCTCAGCAACGCTTTCTCTGATGCTTTTTTCAAGTTTACTCATCATCTTGACCATTGTTGCTCTGAATTCCATTTCTGATAATTGGGATACATCCATATGTATTAATTCTGTGGCCGAGGCCAATTCTGTGGCAGAGGCCACAGACTCATTATCTTTTCTTTGCTGGGGGGGACTTCTCCTTCTCGTCATTCTGATGAAGAGAGATTGCAGGGTTGTCCAGAGCCCAAGTGTTGACTGGGACCCAGGCCGTGCGCCCTTGTTTTATAGAGATCTTAGGGATGTGGGCTTCTTCCTTAAAGAGTTTATTTATTTATTTGAGAGAGAGAGAGACAGTCAGCAAGAAAGGGAACCCAAGCAGAGGAGTGGGAGAGGAAGAAGCAGGTTCCCGGTGGAGAAGCCCGATGAAGGACTCCTTACGGAGCGTTGTGATCACACCCTAATCCGAAGACAGGTGCTTGGTGACTGCGCCACTCAGGCGCTCCGGGTTGTGGGCTTCTTGATTTTTCAGCCTGCCTTCTGGGGGAGGGGCCTGCCTGCAGGTACTCAGAAAACCCTGTTTGGGTAGAGTCTCTGTGTCCCTTGCGAGGGGGGATGGGGATGGGCACCCTGTGAGCCGGTATTTCCGGGCTTTTGTTCTCTGGCGGCTTTCCCTGGCGGTTTGCTATGCCTCTTCTGAGAGAGCAGCAGCGGCTGAAATTCAGCCTCTGTCTCAGAACAGAGGGATCGCGGATCGTTCTCCACTGATGTTCTGGCCACTTTAACTCTGTTTCTGTTGGTGCTGCTCAACCCTGCAGCATCCCGGGCTGTGCGCCCCACACCCGGCGTCCCAGCCCTCACTTCCAGGGCCGGCACGTCTCTGTCCTTTGTGTTTCCAACCCCGCCCGCCGCCAGCCGCCCCGCGCGGGCTCCCGGAGCTCCCCGTCTCAGTCTGGTGTCTCACGGGTGCTGACCGCGAGTCCGCCTGCTCCCCCGTGCAGGTGGCCCTCCAGCCGCCAGCCGCCCCGCGGACGCTCCCGGAGCTCCCGGTCTCAGCCTCGATCCAGTGAGCACACCGGAGCTCCGGAGCTCCGTGAGATGCTTGGTGGTGCACGCTCCCGGCTCACGGACTCAGTCTGCCGTTTCCAGAGTGCGGGTCCGCGGTCCGCCCGCTCCCCGGTGCAGGTGGCCCGCCAGCCGCCCTGCGCGCGCTCCTGGAGTTCGCGTTCTAAGTCTGTTGTCTCGCGGGTGCCGTCCGCGAGTCTGCCTGCTCCCCCGTGCAGGTGGCCCGCCAACCGCCAGCCTTCTCGCGTACGCTCCCGGAGCTCCCTTCTCAGCCTGCTGTCTCAAGCGTGCGGGTCCGCGGTCTGTCCGCTCCCCCTTGTAGGTGGCTACCGCTTCCCGGCGCCCTGACACGGCGGCTCCCTCCCCCTTCTGTTTAGCTTCCGATATCTGTGCGCGGTTTCACGGCTCCCCGCTTCGTACCTCGATACTCAGCGCTGGAGATGTTCATTTGTAGAGATCCAGATGTATCTTCCTGCGTCTCAGGCTGATTCCGTGGATATTCCTGCTGGTCTGGTACCTATCCAGCTCAACTCAGGGGACCAGCTGAAAAAGGTGTCCCCTACTCCTCCGCCATCTTAACCTCCCCCCTCCAGAGAAACTATTTTTGACAGACCTGCCCATCACCTGCCTGCACACACTAATGAACCCAAACCGTACCCTCATGCAGGGCTCTCAGCAGTGCTGAGCAGACATCTCGTGTTCCTCCCCTCCTGGCAGAAAAGGGCAGTGTCACACTGCCCACCTTGTGTAGTGGCAGTGGTCTCAGTGGAGAGCTGAGCCTCCATCCCACAGGAGCATCACCAAGCCTGGGCAAGGCAGGGCCAGTGGGCTACTTAGCATTCTGGCAGGTCCTGGGAAGCTCAGCTTAAGCCCCTCGCTCAGCAGGGAGACTGAATGGGGTGCTATATGGCAGAGCTGGTCTGCACTCCTGTACCCCTGCTGGTGACTATGGAGCCAGTGAAAAGTGGACCCTGGACCCCCACCTGGCATTAACACACTGAATAAGGGGCTGGGAGGCAGGGGAGCTGGCCTGCAGTTGAGCCCTCCCCTCCCTGGTGTCAGAGAGGGCACAGAGCCCTGGACTTGCTGAGCATCCATCCTCTGCACCTCCATTCAGGCCTGGGCATCCCTCCCAGGGTCAGCAGAGCCCAGCTCAGAGCTGGTCCCACGACACCCCCCACCCCCTCGTCGGGCACAGGAGGTGACACTCTTACAGAAGAGCTCTGAGACTGAGTGGTCCACTCCCCTGGGAAACTGATGTACAACCCCTGACCTCCCGCTGCTCCTTAAGGGGAGGATCACCTGATGGTTGAAGGAAGGTAATTGGGTACCAGCATTACATGGTACAATATCCAAAAACATCCAGGATCCAGTAAAAATGATCACTTGTCTGGTCAAGAACCAGGAAAATCAAGCCTTGAACGAGAAAGCAGGATTGACTGCCATCAACACTGACATCACTCACATGCTGAAATTATGGGAGAGAGATTTTCAGGCAACAGCCAGAAAATCCATCTGATAAGCAGCTACAAACACTCCTGGAACACATGGAAAGACAGAGATATTCAATTGAAATAGAAGTCATCAAAACACACCACATGGAAATTATAGACCTTAAAAATACAACAGATAAAATTGAAAAAGACAACTCTCTGGAGAGACTCAGGAGTAGGTAACACCTGTTTATTATGTGTTTCTTGAAAGCACAAAAGGGCTGCATGCAGGTGTCATTCCCACGAGCCATGACTAGTCTCCTGAGGACATCACTAGGGGGCGCTGTGCACCCGCTCAGAGCTGGGAGTCCTGAAACCAACTGAAATGGTTCCACCTTACTGGGCCCTGCACATGTGCTCACAGCCTGAGTGAGAGTTACCAGCAGCCGCTTCCTCCCAGGGGACACACTCAGAGTTCTTAACTGCCCCAGCCCTCCTTTTCGGATTTTACCTACAAGCTGGGCCTAGGACCCAGAATCAAATGGCGTTGTGGGCTCCTATTTGCATAATGTTCCACGAAACACACCCTTTACCCTGGAGCTCAGGAGGACATAAAATACACATCCCAGAGACCAGCATCAGCTGTAAGGCCAGGGGACTTTTGGGAAGTCCACACCATGAGCTGGATTCCTCTCCTCCTCCTCCCCCTCCTCACCCAGTGCCCAGGTTCAAGGAGATTTCAGAGGCCAGCCTTTGGAAGGGTCCCTCTGCCTTTATTCTACATTCTTAACATGCATCTGTTTTCATTTCAGGGACCAGTTCTGAGGCTGTGGTGACTCAGGAGCCCTCCCTGACTGTGTCCCCAGGAGGGACAGTCAGTCTCACCTGTGCCTCCAGCTATGGAGCGGTCAGCAATGCTCACTATCCATGTTGGTTCCAGCAGAAGCCTGGCCAATCCCCCAAGACACTGATTTTCAACACAAACAGCAAACCCTCCTGGACCCCTGCCCGATTCTCAGCCTCCCTCCTTGGGGGCAAAGCTGTCCTGACCCTCACGGGGCACAGCCTGAGGACGAGGCTGAGTACCACTGCTTCCTACAATATATCGATGGGAGGCACAGTGAGAGACCCAGATGAGGAAGGAAGACATAAACTCTTGCTTCACAGTGTGTGGGTACAAATAAGATGACGTAAGGTTGGCATCCATGGCCAGACACCTGAGCTCTCACGGGCAGGGCAGCCTAAATGTTGACCATCCTTAGAGAGACTGAGGTACAAAGTGTCTGAATTGCTTCCCATCCCTGTTTGAGTCCTAAAGTGAAGTAAATATACGAAAGTCTTGGGAGGAACTGGTCCACAAAAAGCAGATTTCAGTTACTTTGTATTAGACAAGGATCCACATGTCCCTGGATCAGAACTAAAATTTGAGGTAAAACACATTTCCTCCAGAAAAAAGGAACATCTTCAATATTCCTTGTCAGGTAAGAACAGAGGAAACCTTCATTTAGTGTATTTCTAAAGTTTCACAGTGCGCTTGGCTGGCTCAGTCAGAAGAGGGTGGGACCCTTGATTTCACGGTCTGAGTTTAAGCCCCACAGAGATTACTTAAATAAATAAATAAACCCCCCAAATAGTTTTAAAAAATAACATAAAGTTTATTTTATTAGGTTGCATTTTAATGCAATGTAAGTATATTCTATACTTCTTCTAAATATTTAAAGCTCGGGGACAGGACCCATGGGCAGAAAGAGCTGCTGCCCTGGGTTGTGAGAGGTGGCTGTTATATACCATAGGATTGGGGGAGGTGAGGGAAAAAAGGGAGGTTGAGAAAATACTTTCATGTTAAAGACTCACAGAATACCAGAGGCCTTGCTATTGTCAGGTTAAGGCTGTTGACCCTTCTAGAAGGTGTGAACAGTAAGGTAGTTTGGAGCTTCCCTGGAGAATGTTACTTTCCTCCTATCACGTGTCCTTATCAATGGGCTGCAGGTCCAGAAAGAAATTCCGTTTTATTTACATTTCCTTCTGCCTCAGCTTCCCTCAATTTTATGGAGGGGATGGTAATGTTAGGGCTCCAGGAAACTGAATTATGGGCCTCTGGAAGTTAGGCTATTGATAAGAAAGCTTCTTCCTTGTAAATCACTAGGACATGTGTAAACTGAGGGAGACCCAGGCCTCCCAGGATTGTGATCTCTGTCAGTTAATCATTTGTTTTTTTTCCTTTCTTAGTTTTAGGGCAGCCAGGAGTGCAAAAGAATGTTGCATACATGGGGGGAGGGGGAGGGTTGCAGGGTGTCAGCTTCTGCTTTATCCTCAGCTTGCCTTCTGTTCCCTCATCACTAGGAACCTAATATATCAAATGGTCAATATATTTCTGAATTTGAACACTTTCTTCCCAATGGGTTTTTAATTGTTACACAGTTGTGATCATAGTTTTGCTGACATTTCATAATTTTGCTCACGCTTTGAGCACTGCTAGTGTCATGGAAGGTTACTACAAGTAATTTATCCTGAGTTTAAAAGTCTATAAATATACAATTCCTGCTTAATAGTACTTTAAAAACTTCATTAAAAATATAAACAGCCATGAGGTGGTTCCAATTGATTACCAGTGCTAAGGACTCTGAAGTTTTAGAGTTGTGAAGATTATCCTCTTGTATTAAAATGCATCTAGATAGAGAGAAAAGGGAGATGCCTACTATCTTCAGTGGGAAACTCTGTGTACATTACTCTGGACATGAAATGCACAAAATGGTAAAACAGAGAGTTCATGTCCTGGAGAGGCTGATTAGAAAACAGAACAGACTGAAACGTGAAAAGCCATCAGTCACCAAAAACAAAGTGTGGCCTTTCTACATGTGTTAGATCAGTTAGTCTCAAACTTTAACATGCATATTGATGAGGGAACAGAAGGCAAGCTGAGGACAAAGCAGAAACTGACACCCCGCAACCCCCCCCCATGGAGTGTACATGACATTCCTCAGGCACCCCAGGCTGCCCTAAAGGACAAAGATATAGTTAACCTATAGAGACCACAATCCTGCAAGACTTGAGTCTCCCTCAGTTTACAAATGTCTTAGCAATCTATAAGAAAGAAGCATTTCTACCAATAACCTAGCTTCCGGAAGGGAATGTAAATACAATTAAATGTCTTTATAACCTGCAGGCCATAGACAGATACTTCCAGGAATTCAGGGAGTTCCCAGCTATCTTCATGTTAACACCTTACTAGAGGGGTAAACAACCTTAACTTGACAATGGCAAGGCCTCTGGTATCCTGTGAGTCTTCTTTAACATAAGAAAGTATTTTCTCAAAACCTCCCTTTTTCCTTACCTCCTTACCAACCCTTAGCCACCCCTCACAACCCGTGGCAGCAGCTCTTTCTGCCCAGGGGTCCTGTCCCTGTGCTTTAATAAACCATCATTTTGCACCAAAAGAATCTCAATAATTCTTTCTTGGTTGTCAGCCCTGGACTCCACCCCACTGAACCTCACGGATATCCCACAACCTCATCAATATGAACCATCTGGAATCTTATAAAATTTGGATTTGGATTCCTGGGAGTCTGGAGAAAGGCTTGAGATTCTGCATTTCTAAATCATGCAGAGTGGCCTAAGAGGGAAGAGCTGAAGAGAAATCTCTGACAGAAAGAATTGAAGTCTGTGGATTACAGAACAACCCCAGTCCATGTATCCCAGGGACAGATGCCTCCTGTTCAGACAGAAGCCCCCCCTGCCCTTCCCTCCTCTCTCTCCTCCACTATGTCATTTCTAGGACTTTCCCTCCATAATCCATGCTTCTCTGGTCCAGCTCTGACCTAGTCTGGTACCTGAACATCCAGAATATCCAGGAAGAAGATGATAAGGACTCCAAATGTTCAACACACCATGGTAGTGGGAGCAGTTTCACCTACCCACAGTGTGACAGCAGGGGTAGTGAGACAAACCCTCATGGCTGATCTCCCCTGGACCCATGTTCCTCCAGTTGGCTGACTCACTGTTTCCCTCCTCACCCTGCTTTGAGAGTTTTCACCTTCTGAGATATTTTGGTAATCAGTACCTGTCTGTGGCAACCCTGTCTCTGCATGCCCTACCTGGTCTTGGTCCACACCACATGTTGCGTACATTGCAAAATATTTTCTCAGGCACTTCTGGAAACATGAGAGTGAATATATGGGCAGGTTTCCTTGTTGCCACTCACCTGCTCCCTGACGGGTTTTTATTTTTGAGGATGTTGAGCCTTTCACAGGTGTACTCATAGTATAAACAGCATCCTTGGTTCCTCTGTTCCCATTGACCTCGTTGCTCACTCATATAGTCCTTGCTTGACCAGGGCTCATAGTAGGAATCCGTTACTGAGTTGTTCCCACTGCTAGCAACAGGAATCCTATGTTTCCTAAAAATTAGAGGGCAGAAAAATGTTCTAATTAGAAGAGGGTGGATAAAATTATGGCAAAGAGCAGCAGAGAGGACTAACACAGAGAATGCAGTGTTCCAGGTTACAGGGCAGATAGTAGCCACTGAGGATGCTGTCAGTCTATGCAACTGAAAGATAAAGAATGGATGTGCAAGGGACTAGGTGTAGCCACCCCAATAAAATAATATGTTTTATTGCCCAGATTATTGATTCAAGCCATTTTCCATGACTTGAAGATTTTTTAAATTTTTCATTTATTTTATTTTACTTTTAGATTTATTAATTAATTTATTTGAGAGAGTGAGAAAGAGTACAAGAGAGGTGAGATGCAGATGCAGAGTCCCCGCTGAGCAAGGAGCCCTACTCAGGACTTGATCCGGGGACTCCAGGATCATGACCTGAGCCAAAGGCAGATGCTTAATGAGTAGAGCCATCCAGGTGCCCCTAAGCTTTTTTTCTTTTTTTTTTTTTTGGAAGATCTTCTTTCTTTCTTTATTTATTTTTATGAGAGAGAGAGAGAGCACACATGCAGGGGGAGTGGCAGGCAGAGGGAGAAGGAGAAGCAGACTCTCCGCTGAGCTGTGAGCCCAATGCTAGGATCAATCCCAGGACCCTGGGATCATGACCTGAGCCAAAGGCAGCCACTTAACCAACTGAGTCACCCAGGTGCCCACCTTGAAGCTTTTAACTGAAATTTAGGCCTTAAGCTCCTTGAGGAAGTCACCACTTGGCCAGCAGACTTGCTAACGATTCCCCCACTGCTGCTCCAAAGTGACCTCTGGGTCATTTAATGGGCTGTACATCGGAGCAGAGGGACTATCCAGATGTTTTGAGTATTATTGAACACATGGTTCAAGCGACATTTCTACTCATGACCCATGCGCTCCATTACAGTGGAGGTAACTGGATATGCCATCTGGTAGAGGTACAGCTGACAGCCGTTCTATTAGGTCCATAGAATCACCCAGGGGACATATTCCCTTAACTGCCAGGAGAATCTCCATACTTACTTATTGGCTTGGTGAAGTAGGCCAAGAAGTAAGACTATGGGTACCTGAGAAGGCCAACAGAAAGCCTCTGGAACCATGTCTTGTTCCATATTCTTCAAGATAGAAATTTACAAAATATTATTATTGTGGGAAAATAGCAGAGATTAGGGTTACCCTTAATGATGCATTGGTATCAGTCCCCAACATGCCGGCAATCCATTCATCAATCTGGCTTCTAAACAAAAACTGCCAACAACAACCACCAAAGCACATGGATCCTGCCAGATGAAGGTGGACAATTATAACCTCAGACGAGCAGTATCCCAATAAAAGCGGTTCTGCCTGATGTGGTACAGTTTTTAGAGCACATTAATTAACACTATTTCAGTTAAACGGTAGAGAGTCATAGATCTGGTGAATGCACACTTTTCCATAAGAGTATCAGATGCTGTTCACACTCACATAGAGTGGACAACAGTACATTTAAATTGTTCCCCCAAAGCTCTTCTTACTCTTCTCCATAGACAACATATCCCTAAGAAACTGGACCATCCACATGGTGTACAGAACCTCACATTGATGCATTAGATTGCTGACATTGATTTATTTGAACAAGATGAGAAAGAGGTGGAAGTACATCAAAGTCTTTGGTAAGATATCAAAGTTCCTGAGGATGGGAGACCCATCCTATAAAGAATCAGGGGCCCATCACAACAGTGAGTCCACCAGTCTCCTAGGGATTCCCTAGTCTAGAACATGTTTGGATACTTCTAAAATATAAAATAAAGTATTATATCTCACAATTTTCATCCTCAAAAAGGAATCACAACACTTCACTAGGCTTATTCTGGTTCTGGAAGCACATATTCCACAATTGGAGAAATTGCTGTGACCCATTTTCAGGTGACCAAGAAAGAGACTGGGTTTAAAAAATCAGAGACAAATGAGTGTTCTCCACACTCTGTATGAGGCAAACACTTCCACCATTGGAGCCATATGACTCTGGGTTAGTAGAGCTATCTGTCATGAGAAAAAGAGAATAATAAAAACATCAGTGGAATATTTGACAAGCACTAATAAGATCATTACCATGTCATCTGCAATAGATGCAGACCTGGAGCAATAGGAAACTATTAAATATTCAAACATAATTTCTGGAATGTTCCTGAGCTCTGGAAGAGACTTCTATGGGACAGTTGACACATTATGTGACTAGATATACACAAGAGTAGCTAGGTTTAAGGGGGACCTAAGCTGAGACACCAGCAGCACCCAAAATCTGGCTCTCCCACTCATCAGGCATGGCTGCTGTGTGAAGTGGACTGAAGAAGAAAGAAAGGCAGTGGTACATTTAAGCCACCACATCCCCAGATTCTTCCACCGGGTTCCTGTATGGAGACCCCAGGCACTGAAAGTCACCTTCTCAGAGAAATAAAAAGGGCAGACCTGAGAATTAGAGGGGGAGAAGAAGGGAACACCTGCAGGAGTGCATCTTTCCATCAACAAAGGACACGAATTGGGGGTTGGGAGGCAGACGTGGGAGAGGAGGGCTGGTCGTGGGTCTTCCAGGCCAATGGTCTCACTGACATGCAACAGCTCAGTAGCTGTGACCTGGCCATGTTGTTGTTGAGGACTCCTGGGAGGGGAGCACTTCTGCATGAGAGCCCCACCCCCACAGGTAGTAGCAGTTATCATGGGAGCTTTGCAGGCTGACTCAGCTGAGGGGTGTTGAGAAATTCAGCACTGGAGCATCTCCACCATGGTCTGGCTTCTTCTGCTCACACTTCTAACTCACTGCATAGGTTAGGGGGATTTTGGGAATTGGGGGTGGGAAAGGCCACACTGCAACTTCATGCCCTAGTCCTTCCTCCAGACCTTTGGTCTCTCCCCTGTTTTCAGGAGCCACTTCCCAGGTTGTGGTGACTCAAGGAAACTTCACTGTCCACGATTCCTGAGGAACAGTCACAATCACCTGTGGTTCCAGTACTGGGGCCGTCACCACCAGTAACTATGTCAGCTGGGTCCAACAGAAGCCCTGCCAGGTACCCCAGGGTCTGATAAGTAGCACCAGCAACCTAAACCCAAGGTTACCTGCCTGATTCTCTGGCTCCCTGTGGGACAGAAGGCCGCCCTCACCATCACTGGGGCCCAGACAAAGGATGAGGCCCAGTATTACTGTGCTCAGTGGTACAGCAACTATTACCACAGTGACAGAGGCAGGTGGGAAAGTGAGACACAAACCACCAGACTCCATCTCACCCTCTGCTCCCAATATCACCCATCTTCTGTTGACAGAGGCTGCATCTAGCTACTGTGGGTCCAGGGAGCTTGCTCTCCATGGTCACAGAGGAAGCAGTCAAATCCATTGCTGTAGGTTTCAAAATGTCTTGTTTTTAATCCACTATTTTTTTTTATAACAATCAATGCATAAAACCCAACACAAAAATATATATCATCAGTTGGCTGGTTATTGAGTGAAATGACAAAATAAACATACACACACACACCATACCCAACTCCTGATTCGGGTCAGCCAGCATTTAATTACCAAGGGAAAAGTTTCATATTATGCAGCTATGATTCTATGTGTAATGATAAACTTACCAGCAGAATATATAAGGTGACACTTCAGTGGAACCAGGGAAATAATCATATTTTCTTCTCAGTGACTTGTAGGAAAGTCTAAAATAGAATAGAATGAAAACAATACAAAAAGAATAGGTTTAATTCCAAAATATGGTAATAAATGCAAAATTTTATTGTAAGTATAAGATGATTTATACTCTAGGGAATGCAGTTTCTTTCTCTGCATTTTAATCCAATTTACAAAACTGATCTTCCCTGTGTCTTGAAGGCAGAAAAGAACTTTAGAAAAGAAAAGAAGACTAGCACTTGCCCCTCTGCCCTCTGTGTGTGTTCCCTACAGAGACTGAAGGACTCTGCAGTGTTTCCTGAAACGTGTGATGGTTAGGCAAGATGATGGGGAGGTTGGGGATTGGACCAACACAGGGCAAGGGTCTGCAGGGAACATACATTAGAGAGGCAAGTGTCATTTCTCTCTAAGTCAAATTTCCTTCCCCTATGGTTGATCTTTATTCCTTTCCCTAAAAACATCTTGTAAAAGACTTCCAAGGTGATGTTTAAAATTATAAAAGAATGTGCCATCAAGGAATTTTTCACAGGAGAATAATATGGAGTGGAGATATCAAATCATTTTACACAATGGACGCATATAAGGAGGCCCTCTCTGCAAATTGATCTGACAGAATGGAAATCCTGACATCTGGTAGCCTGTCAAGGAGAAATCTCATGAGTTATGAGCCAGTTTTTACTAACGTATCCCAAAAGAACCCAGGGTTAGGTTCTCAGGGGCTGTGTAGAAATCATGAAATAAACAGGCCCTTTGGTCAAGAGTTTTAGTAAGGATCAGTTGGACCTTTAGTTTATTGCCTCAATTAATGTATTACAGTGATTGTGTCTCACCCACCCCAGTTGGTACCTATGTCAGCATAGGTAACTCAGATCCCCCTTCAAAGAAATGCTTTTGCCCCTGCTATTGTGAGGGCCCAATGGTCAACTTCAAGCTCTCAGCAATTTAAGGGTTAACCTCATCTGCAGAGAGTAACATGCTGATCCCAAGGAATCCCACATTCAATGACAGACTTGAAGAGATAAATACCAAGTCAGTTGAAATTGCAGCAGAGATACCAACCCAAGACACACCTTCTGCTTGGGGAGCCATATTTGAGAATGCATATTCACCCTAAGGCATAATTAATTAATGGTGATATGCCCTGCACTGAAAAAATTATATGGCTCCTGGTACCACAGGGCACATGTAGAAGAAGTCCCTCTACTCATCACAACTGGTGATCCATTTGGGGAATATGTGTGCTCATTCCCTACAACTCTGAGGGTATGGGTTGGAGGTGAAGATTCCTGTACATGAATGCATACATGAGAAGACACAGCAAGAGTTCCAATAAACTTTAGTTTCAGCTCCACTGAATCACTTGACACCCTTTATGACAACAGAACAACAGACCAAGAGAGAAACCACCAAATTGGCAGGAACGGTTGAGCCTGATCATCAGGATAGAGTAGAGGGCGCCTGGGTGGCTCAGTCATTAAGCGTCTGCCTTCAGCTCAGGGCATAATCCCAGGGTCCTGGGATTGAGCCCCGCATCAGACTCCCTGCTCTGCTAGGAGCCTGTTTCTTCCTCTCCCACTCCCCCTGCTTGTGTTCCCTCTCTTGCTGGCTGTCTCTCTTGCTGTCAAATAAATAAAATCTTTAAAAAAAAAAAGAATAGAGCAGAGAAAATTTTTTGGCTGACATGAATGGTATCCATTGATATGCCTTCTTTGTCTAATTTGGGTGGTAAATGGATAGATCTAACAATATAGTTCTGAGAAAGACATGGTGACTGGGTTCACACTCAAGTATGAGAATCTGGGTAAGCCCCCCAGGGAAGGCACTCCAACCTGCCCAGGTGCTCATCACAGTTGAAGCGAATCTAAAACGGGTGGTGGAGACAGAGGACAATTACCATTGGTTACCTTCTTGAGCCAGACTTCAGCAGCAGGGCCTGCATTTCAGCCAATAAATGACCTCTTCCAGGTTTCCATCTGGAAAAGAAGCTAAAACACAGCCAGGAGGAAGTGCTCTCAAGACTCATTGTATGAAGCTTGGGGATCTGAGCTTGGGCACAAGGTGGACTGTAATGGATGTAGTGGTGCCCTGCCATAATGCCCCACTCTAGGACTGAACCATGCCTTCTCCAGCAGCTGAGTTTAACCAGCCAACAGGTCTCCCCTGAATCATGCTATGAGACTAACCCTTGTTATGGGTTATGATATGGGTTCATCCAAGTCCACTAATTCTTCTAGGTGCAACTTGCATTCAAAGACTGAATGATGTGTAGTTACCACCCCACTTCAGGACCCTGAGAGGACTTGTCAGTTCTGGAGTCCATCAAGGGAGTGTCTACTTTGTTGCAAGTACATCACAATCATGCCTCCTTCACTCCTCCATATCTGGTTGCCCTGGGAGTGTTCCCCATAATCTTTGTGGACAAACTTGCCACCTCAAAGTCAGGAAATTACTGTGACAAAGTCTGATAGCTCAGAAAATCCAGGCCACAGAATGGCACCTCCATCTACTCTCCAGCTGAGGGGAGGTGGAGTGGAGAGCCCTAATGGACAGGGAGAATGGCATGTGCCATCCACGCCCTTGTGGGTAGTAAACTCTCAGCTTATTTATGGGAGGGTCAGGAACGCCTATGAAACATATCTGCAGTTAATCAAGGATAGTGGTACAGGTATATCTTATTTTACTGCATCTCGCTTTATTGTACTTCACAAATATTACATTTTTACAAACTGAAGTTTTCTGGCAACCCTGCATTGAGCAAGTGTTTCAACACCATTTTTTCTAATATTTACTCACTTCATGTCTCTGTGTCACATTTTGTTGATTCTCAGAATATGTCAAACTTGTTCGTTGCTATAAATTTGTTCTGGTGATATGTGATCAGTGATGTCTCATACTGCTGTTGTAACTGTCCTGGTGCACCACAAACCCTGCCCATGCAAGATGGCAAACTTAATTTAAAAAATGCATTTTGATTGCTCCACCAACCAGCCAGTCCTCCATCTCTCTCCCTCCCGTCGGGCCTCCCCATTCCCTGATTCAGAACCACATTAAAATTAGGTCACTTAATAAACCTACAATGGCCTCATGATGCTCAAGTGAAATTAAGAATTGCACATTTCTCACTTTAAATCAAAAACTAGAAATGATGAAACTTCATGAGGAAGGCATGTCAAAAGCCAAGAGAGGCTGAAAACTCAGTCTCTTGTGCCAAACAGTTAGCAAAGTTGGGGGGGGGGAAGCCTTGAAGAAAATTAAAAGTGCTATTCCAGTGATACACAAATGATAAGAAAGCAATACAGCCTTATCACTGATCTGGTGAAAGTGAGAGTGGTCTGGACAGAAGATTGAACCAGTCACAACATTCCCTTAAGCTGAAGCCTAATCCAGAGCAAGGCCCTAACTCTCGTCAATTCTGTGAAGTCTGAGAGAGACAAGGAAGCTATAGAATAAAAGTCTGAAGCTAGCAGAGGTTGGTTCATAAGCTATAAGGAAAGAAGCCATCTCTATAATATAAAAGTGCAAGGTGAAGCTTGTTGAGATGACAACAGAGGATTGAGAATATTATATAAACTTACTTATAAAGCAGCAGCAGCAGGCTTTGAGAGGACTGACTCCAACTATGAAAGAAGTTCCACTGAGGGTAAAATGATGATAAATAGCATTGCGTGCTACAGAGAAATCATTCATGGAAAAAAATTCAATCGACATGGCAAATTTCATTATTGTCTTATTTTAAGAAATTGCCACACTCCAACCTTTAGCACCCACCACCCTTATCAGTCACCAGCCATCAACACTGAGGCAAGACCCTCACCAGCAAAAAGGTGATGACTCATTGAAAGCTCACATGATGGTTAGCACTTCTTAGCAACAAAGTGTTTTTTAATTAAGGTAATTAAGAGATTTGGACTTGCCTTATGGAAGGTGACTAAGAATGATGTCACTGATGTCACAAAACAAACTGATGTGAGCCTAGACCCTGAAAAATCCAAGGGTATCCCAAAACACCCTTGATTCCGACACCAATTGCAAGTTCCACAGTCCCCAAGACCACCTCAGTTTTCGTAATTCCCTAGATGGACCCAGATAACTCACTGAAACCTGTTGCATCCATAGATATGGCTTATTACAACAAAAAGATGCAGATTAAAATCAGCCGAAGGAAGAGGCACATGGGCTGGGGCCAGGAGGATTCAGCAAAAGCTTCCAGTTGTCTTCTGTCAGTGGAGTCATATAGGCAATGTTAACTTCTCCTGGCACCAGTGTGTGATACTATGCATGGAGCACTGCCAACCAAGAAAATTCACCCAACGTGGGTACCCACAGTGGGGAGGGTGGGGTAGTGTGCTTAGTCTTGTAGACTTGCTTGACCATTCATTCAGCTGACTTTAGTCTCGTCCAAATTCACAGTAAAAGCTTTAACCCTCAATCTTTGGTGGTTTTCTTTCTTAAAGTTCTCTAAAGTAAATTATCAAAATTTGACTTAAACCAGCTGTTTATTCAATATAAGGTTCAAATTCATAACCTCAGTAGAGTCATCTGGTCATGAAACAATTCCTTTAATCACTCAAAAGACTCAGATAAGAAATTAAGACTACGTAACACTACAATTGACACTGGGATGGCATCTCAACAACTGGAGAAGGAATGAGCCAAGAAGAGATAAGCAATGAATGTAGAATGGCTTGGCAAATACAGTCTCAATGTCAAAAAGGTAAATCAATAGTTATTTGTTAAATAATGAGACCACACACCCTCAGCACAAGGACGCCAGCAGGGGGCACTGTGGATCTTCTCAGAGGACTGGCAGGAAGTCAAGTGGTTCCGATTTAATGGACCCTGAACAGTTGTTCACTGGCCTGTGTTAAACCTCAGAGCAGCTGTTACCTCCTAAGGAGTAAATCCACGGCACACAGCCACCCCTGGCCTGACCCCTGCCCCCTCCACCCCACCCCACCCCGACACTGTAGCTACTGTCAGGGTTGAGGACCTATGTGGTGGACAGGGTGGTAGAGGGCTCAGATTTGCATAACGCAGCATTCAAACACACCCCCTGCCCACAGAAGCTTAGTAGGAGATAAAGAGCCATCAGAGAGTCTAGCCTCAGCTCTGGGGCAAGGGGTCCTTCCAACGTCTAAATCATGGCCTGGACTCCTCTCCTCCTCCTCCCCCTCCTCACCCACTGCCCAGGTTCTGGAGATTTCAGAGGCTAGCCTTTGGAGGGATTCCTCTGCCTTAATTCTTCATTCCTAACATGGGTCTATTTTCATTTCAGGGACCAGTTCTGAGGCTGTGGTGACTCAGGAGCCCTCCCTGACTGTGTCCCCAGGAGGGACAGTCACTCTCACCTGTGCCTCCAACACTGGAACAGTCACCAACGCTCACTATCCATACTGGTTCCAGCAGAAGCCTGGCCAATCCCCCAGGACATTGATTTTCAACACAAACAGCAAACTCTCCTGGACCCCTGCCCGATTCTCAGGCTCCCTCCTTGGGGGCAAAGCTGCCCTGACCCTCACAGGGGCCCAGCCTGAGGACGAGGCCGAGTACCACTGCTGGCTGGTACATGATGGTGTTAGGCACAGTGGTAGGTTCACAAGAGAAACCAGGACAAAAACATGCCCCAGCCCTTGTGATAAAGAGATCACATGATCAGACACACAAACCCTCAAGCAGCCTAAATGTGGACCACGTATTGAAGGTGAAGGGAAGGGTCTGGATTGACTCTTCTAACTACCTTAGCCCTAAAGCGGAAGAAATACATGAATGATTTGGAAGGAACTGATTCAGGAAAAGCAAAATCCAATTATTTCATAACCCAAAAGGAATAGTAACAGCTGGGTCAGATCTAAGGGCTGAGATCAAACACATTTCTTCCTAAAAGGAGCATCCTGCATGATGTAATTTCCTGGCTAGGTGCAAAGAGAAGAAACACTCTGTATATACTAGCATTTATTTAATTGGGTTACATTTAATGCAGCATTCATGTATTGTATAAAATCAAAAATATTAAAAATTACCAAGTTTTCCAAAAAGGTCCTTTATGCCAAAACTTTACTAAAATCAATATAACTACAATCAATCAATATAAACTACACTTCTGAATTTGAATGCATTCTTTAATTTTTTTCTCAATGTTTCCACAATTGTTATCAAAACTTGCACTCATATTTCTGCATTTTATATACAGCTCCTGCCATATAAGATTAATGTAGTAACTTCCAATTTATTAAAAAGTATACAGTGCACCTGGGTGGCTCAGTCAGTAGATTGAGCATCTGACTCTTGATTTCAGCTCAGGTCATGAGCCCAGGGTCCTGGGATGGAGTCCCATGTTGGGCTCCTCGCTCAGCAGGAAGTCTGCTAGAGATTCTCTCCTTCCATCTCCCCTTCCCTCTCTCCCCTCTAAAATAAATAAATAAATCTTTAAAACATACATATAAATATTTGAAAGACTGCTTATTATTATTTTGATTTGAGTGTTGATGCAATATTATAGGATTTAGGTAATTCCAAATCTTTACTAGCCAAATAAAGGAGTGATGTTACATAATTAATCTTATTATTAATAATACACTCCTGGTCATTTCTGTGGATTTTGTGAGATCAGGGGGAGACACCTGCCATTGTCAATGGGAAGCCTCAAGTCATTACTCCTGACTATACAATGTACCAAAGAGGAAAACAGGAAGTTAGTAACTGCACATGTTTGTTGGAAGCAGAATAGTTTGAGACATGTGGGACAATGCATGGCCAAGACCACGCCATTGTCTTTGAGCCTGGATTAGACCAGGGTCTCTCAAACTTCACCTGAGGATCTTGTAAAATGTGGATTCTGTCTCAGTGGGCCTGAAGGGAGGGCAGAGACCACATTTCTAAAAGCTTCCTGCCCCACAAATCCACATATATGTTTTAATAATAGGAAATCTATATGAGTAGTATAAATAAGGAGAATCATTGGCAGACAAGAACCTAAGAGAAATCTCTGACATAAAGAACTGAGTTTGCATTATAGAAGCACTATCCCACCCCCTACCCTGGCCCTCCCTGCATGGATCTTGCCAGGAGAACAGAGGCCCCTCTTTCTTCAAGAACAAAAAACAAAAAAAGCAAACAAACAAACTAAAAAAACTGAACTCTGGAGCTCCTGCTGAATCTCCCTCTTGGTTTTGAAGTGCAGACTCTTCCATACCTCTGATTCAGACTTCTCTTTCTAAGTTCATGGCTCTCTCTCCCTTTCCTGCTGCCCTTCTCTCCTGTCCCTCTGCAGTTAATTGCCAAGGCCTTTACAGCAGGAAAGCAACTGCCATTGTCCAGATCTTTACTACTTGGAAGTGGACACTTACATTCCTTCCTCCTTCTTTAGTGTCTCTATTCCCTTACTTCTGAAGAGCCCTAGGTGTGCTTATTCTCTTTTGTTCACCTCAGCCAGTACCTTCTCCTACTTCCCTGGGACCCCCCTTATTTCCCCGTGAATGCAGTGAACCACACAAACCTGTTAATTTATCTTCCCAAATACTTACCACTCTGCCCTAGGTGCTGATCTATGAGGAATCAAGTAGGAAGAGAAACCTGGATATGAGCAGCCTGGGAAGAGGGTCTGGTGGTTGAACTCTTAGCTGGGAAACCAGACACCTGTGGCCCTGTCTCGGCTTAGGGGCCCAGCAGCTATGTCCTCCCAGAGTCACTAGGGAGTCACAGACCATGCCCTCCCCACCTCCAAACAGCTCCACCTCAAGATGAATGGCTGACTCCATGCCCCATGTGAGGAAGCACAGCCAGGGGTAGCAGAATATATTTACAGAATCCTCTCCCTCCCCAGCGGCTGGGGAGGGAATAAGAGAGACTGGGGGCTGTTTGCCAGCTCTGTGACTTAAGAAACAGAATTCTGGGGTATCTGCACTTGCGGCTTGGACCTTTTGGTTCTTAACCTTACTCACTTCCCCAGTGCGTGGAGACTGGGCATTAGGAGCTCGCACTGGGAGGGTCTAGGGCTCTGTCTTGCTCCCTTGGTCTACTGACCTGCCTCACTCACCTCCTGTCACTCTCCCATCTGAACATTTAAATTTACTGAACACCTACTACATGCCAGGCTCAGGTCTATGGCTCCAGATACAGCATTGACAAGATAGATAGCGTCCCTATCCTCATGGGGCTAACACCTTGTGTGGCTGACAAAGGAACTCATCACTTTCCTTCATTCCTATTCACCGAGATTTATTTGAAAAGTCACTTTTCATATGGCGAGAAAGAGCTGGTTACTTGCTATTGAGTGAAAGCTCTGAGAGGGTCCTAGAGTATCCTACATAGCACACAGGGTGCCTTTGGGATGCACTTACACACTCAAGGAGCTCTTTGTAAGAAGAGCTCAGTAATACCTTCTTTGTCCCACAGAACTGTGGCTGCATGTCCCACTCTCCCTAGCTCTTGGTGGACACGTAACAAAGTCCTAGCAAATGAAGTACAATCTCACTGCTCTACAGGACTTCTAGAAGTCTTTTTTTTTTTTTTTTTAAAAGATAGATTAGGGGCGCCTGGGTGGCACAGCGGTTAAGCGTCTGCCTTCAGCTCAGGGCGTGATCCCGGCGTTATGGGATCGAGCCCCACATCAGGCTCCTCTGCTAGGAGCCTGCTTCTTCCTTTCCCACTCCCCCTGCTTGTGTTCCCTCTCTCGCTGGCTGTCTCTATCTCTGTCGAATAAATAAATANTTTAAAAAAAAAAAAAAAAAAAAAAAAAAAAAAGATAGATTAGCTTTGCTTTTGGTATATCTATAGAAGCTCCTACTGGACAGAACCTTATGTAGATATCAACTATGCCTTCTGGAAAAAATGTTAAAAAGCAATTATCTTGGGGCGCCTGGGTGGCGCACTCTGTTAGGCATCATGATCAGGTCATGATCTCGACGTTGTGAGATTGAGCCCAGCATCGGGCTCTGCGCCTGCTGTGGAGTCTGCTTAAGACTCCCTCTCCCTCTGTCCTTCCCCCTCCTCTCTCAAATAAATAAATCTCAAAAAAACAAACAAACAAACAAAATAATCTAACTATCTGAATACCGGACAGTGAAGAAAATGCAGGAAGGAAGGTCCTGGATGGAAATTTACATTTTTTAATGGGTATGGTAAAACAGAGTTCCCAATTTTTATGGCTTTTAGACTGGAGTTAGCATGAATTGGCATGGATGAAACTCCTAAAGTAAACCCACAGTCTGTCCTGAAGAAGCAATCAATTGACAGACTTCAGGGAAACCACAGCCACTGGAAAGGAAGGGAGGAGTGCTGTAAAGAAGAGAGCCACAGAGGGGGAAACTGATATTTGTGCATAATTTCTGCCGAAATCTCCAGCTCATCTCTGAACAAGGCATATAGTTAGGTATTTCCCAAGAAGCCTAAATAAGGACAAAAGGATTGACTGAGATTGAGTTACCTACCATCCAAGAGACAGGGTCTTCAGTGTAAACCCAACCAAAATTTTGCCTGTTCTAAAAATTCAAAATTACTGGGACACCTGGGTGGCTCACTCAGTTAAGTGTCTGCCTTTGGCTCAGGTCATGATCCCAGGGTCCTGGGATGGAGTCCCGCATCAGGCTCTCTGCTCACCTGCTTCTCCCTCACCCTTCCTCTCCCCCTGCTTGTGCTCTCTCTCTCTATAGGACAAATAAATAAACAAAATCTTTAAAAAAAAATCAAAATTTCTTAGAGGACTATAATGGATCTGACATCAATGCAATATAACATTCATAAAGTTCTGAATACAATCTCAAATTATTCAGCATCGAAGAAACATGGTTAGTGAGTCTAAGGATCTTAAGTTGGTGGAGGAAAAGTGCAAAAGTGCTGTGACAAGAGGGGTGCCTGGGTGGTCAGCTGTTAAACGTCTGCCTTCAGCTCAGGTCCTGATACCAGGGTCCTGGGATGGAGCCCCGCATTGGGCTCCCTGCTTGGCGGGGAGCCTGCTTCTCCCTCTCACACTCCCCTTACTGTGCTCCCTCTCTCGCTGTCTCTCTCTGTCAAATAAATAAATAAAATATTTTTTAAAAAAGTGCTGTGACAAGAGGACAGTAACACACAGAGAGCTTTGCTTGGGTGGTGCTTAGCAAGTTCGGGTGAGCAGGGAAATCCCTCACAGCTATAAACCTTCCAGAAAGTGTGGCACAGGGCCAACACCCAGAAAAAGGAAGGCAAAGGGTTCCCAGGTAGGAAGAGAATCAGAGAAAGGCTCATGTGTCTAGGGGAGGCCATTCAGCAGCACAGCCTCCAGGTCAGACAGCTGTAAAGCAGTTTGGGGTCTTTTATAGAGCAAGGATTTTTCTTATCAAGGCTATCAGATGTCGAGTGCAGTTTCATGGGGCATGCAAAGCAGGCAGGCTCTAAATGGCAAGATACATGCTAATTTGGTCTATATTTAAAGCAATTGGTTGTGTAAAAAATTGATTTTGTGCAGGCAGGGAAATGGCCACAGTCTGCACTGAAGAAGAAGAAAAAAAGCATAGGGGCCAATACATTAAGCCTGTCTTTAATCTGTTTGTATAAAACTGGATTCTAACAAGTAGAATGCAGAAGTGACGGGATGCTAACACTGATAAAAAGCTAGTGGCCTGTCTTGGTTGCTCTCTCTTGCTTTCTCTTGGGTCCCTTGTCCTGTGGGAAGCAAGACACCCTGCCCAACACAACCTCATGGAGAAGCCCACATGGGAAGCTACCAAGGTCTGCCAATAGCCACAAGAGAAAGAAGAAACTAGTGCTCCGAACAAGCCTTCCGTTGTCTGTGGCTCACTAGTGACAGTTCACCCACAACTAAACACTAAGTGCTTTAGCAAACTCTCAATTCTTTTTGGTTCCACTCCCAGTGCCCAACCCACAGCATCCTCACATCACAGGTATTGTTTATTATTTTAGGTCCGGGTTGGTATGAATACGTTCTTTTATTCTTCCTTTCTTCCCTCCCTTCCTTCTTCCCTTCCTCTCTCTCTCTGCCTATCTTCCTTTTTTTTACCTTTTGCCCTCGCTTTATTAGACAATAAATCCGTGAGTTAATTCCTTATACTTTATTCCTACATCTCTTGCACTTCTTCACTCGCTGATCTAGTTCAACAAGTATTTATGAATACCCGCTATGAGTTAGGCCACGTTCTAGGCGCAGATCAATGACCTTATGGAGAATATGTTTTCAGAGAGAGCAGAAAGATAAATTGCATAGTATGTTAGAAAGTGGTAAGTACTGTGGATAAAAATAAAGCAGAGAATGGGAATAAAGAATGACATGAAGATACAATTTTAAATAATCTGATCAATAGGCCACACTAAGATGATATTTGTACAAAAATTTGAGGAGGTTGGGAGGAAGCTATGCAGGGCATGGAGGACACTTCTAAGGCTTTTGGTGCAGAAAATCCTCTCAAATCCTTTGTCTCCATTATTTTTCCTTATTTTATCTTTGAGAACATTACACTTATTTTAAATCTTGATGTTCTAGGGGCACCTAGCTGGCTCAGTCCATACAGCATGCAACTCTTATCTCAGGGACTTCAGTTCAAGCCCCATGGGGGGCGTGGAGCCTACTTTAAAAAAAATTTTTTTTGAAAAAAAAATTTTGAAAGAAAATCTTGATGTTCTATTTCATTAGTTCTAACTCACGTTAAAATGTTAAGTTGATGCCTCTTTTTATGTAGTGTATATGTTTCTATGTGTCTTTTCATTTTTGTGACCATTCTACAGGGGTATCAGCTATTTAGGTTAGAAAGGAGTAAGGAGAAGGCACTGACCTGTTACTTTTGTCAATTTAAGTAAGGAGGAGTGATCTGCTCAGGAACAGAGCCCAGGGCTTATTTTGTTGGTTTTGCCCCATCTGGGTGACTGTAGACCCCATGCCCTGTTTCCCTTTCTCTCCTGAGATTGCTTTTTACAATCTGTTCATCTTTTTTTCTTGTAAATTTAGGGCATAGAGGAGGATGAGTGAAGGAAGAAATACAGAAATACTGCCTGCTGTGCTGCTGATCCCTGGTGGCCCATTGTTAGGCTGCAAATCCTTTTGGCCTGAGCTGGGTTTTTGGGTTTTTTGTTTCTTATCTCTCAGTTGTGAAGTACAAGCAGCAATCCAGCCAGGATAGCAAGGGGGGGAGAGAAAAGAGCTTAACTCAAAAGCTATTTTGCCAATTCCTGCTCTCGCAAAGAAGCCTGGTCCTCTACGTCCTTTGCCCCAAGATGATGCTTTCTAGATGTAAACGAGGTCTCTATGTCCTGATTCCCCACCCAGTCCCACTTCCCTTTAAAACAAAACAAAACAAAGAAACATTTCCAGGGATTGGTGCTTGCTTCTCTCTTCTGAGGTCTTTCCATGGAGGAGTGAGGGTTGTGCTTTGTTATTCTACTCACACACACACACCCATTCACTTTTCAGACCTCTGCAGAAGGTCTTCCCTGTCTGTTACCTCCTCAAGTGCTCTGGTTAATGATGCCAGGAAGGAGCTTCTAATTGACAACTTCACGGTACATTTTACTTTTCATCTAACTTCCCCCCTTACTATCCGTTAAATGTACTGACATCTTCCTTCTTGAGAATATCTTTTACTTTAAGTCCCATGAGAGGGCTCTCTTCTACTTGCCTCTTTCAACTTCCCTCACTCTCCTTTTCCTTTCATTCTTTCCAAACCCACCCCCTGTATTTCATGTGGTGTTTTCCTAAACTACAAGTATGCTCCTGACACTTCTCCCTTCAATCTAAGACATGGAGTCCAAAAGACTAACTGAGATATTCTCAGCCCTTTCCAGCATCTGTGACCCAAATTCTCAGCCCCGCACTTCAGTCCAGCCAAGTGAAGTTACTTTTAATTATTCGGATAACACATTTCTTTCTTGCCCTAATACTTTATGTAGGATGATCTCTCATCCAGAATGCACCATCTGACCAACCCCCACTCCTCTGTCCAGCACCCCCATTATATATGTCTCCATGCTAGTCTTTTTGAAGGTCCAATTTCATTCAGATTTTTACCTCCTCTGGAAAGTGTCCCTTGACTTCTCCAGACAGATTTACCCCACTTATTCATGTGTTATGATAACATATTTTCTGAGCTATGTATTTTTCCCAGTCTCTTCTCAAATAGACTCTAAATTCAAGAGGGTGGAATTTGTTTTCAAGTCATCTTCTGTTTGTAATAAAAATTTTACGAAGTTGAATGAATGGAGGAATGAATACTTAAATCCTTTAGTCTCCAAAGGCTCTGTGACATCAGCACCTCCATGACTGTAATCATTCTGACATACCTCAGGAAAATCTAAACAATCATAGCCTCCAATTTCAGAGATGGTCCAGAAGTGGTTGTGCTGCAAGACTGTAAACTCTTTCATGACAGGAACTGTTGCCATTCTGCTCCCTGATATATTCTTCCTGGTACCTTGAAGAATGTCTCCAGTACAGGAGCGATGACTTTTCATCCAATGACTGAACTCAGGCATGAATGTATTCTTGAATGGAAGGTTCCCCCTCAAGATATGTCCATCAATTATTTTAGCAGGAAACTCTGCGTACAAGGGTGAAGAAAGAATCCAGGACTAGGTGTGTGAATCCTGGGCCTAGAAAAAAAAAAACATTTCTTTTGTGCCATCCTCAAAATATCTTAACATACAAGTCTTAAAGAGGCCTCATCAAAAATAACAGTAGTCAGGGCCTATGAGTGGTTCCAAGTGTTTACTTCATTCTTCTAATCTTTGTGTATTTCCATCACTGTCAGCAATTAACATGTGTTTCTTCCATGATAAAAAATTTTGACAAAACTTCAGAGATGGAGAGACCACATTAGGGTTGCCAGGGAACAAAGATGGGAGAGGTGTGCAAATATAAAGGGGTAGCATGAGGTGATTCCTTTGTCATACTGGAACAATTCTGTATCTTGACTGTGGTGAAGGTTACACAAATGTAAACTTAAGATAAAATTCTGTAGAACTACCTAAAAACACATACCACACACACAAAAATGTATGCATGTAAAATATGGTGAAAAGTAGACAAGGTCTGTAGTCTAGTTAACAGTACTATACCAATTTCAAGTTCCGGTTTTGATATTGTTTCATGTATGTAAGATGTCACCAATTTGGGAAGCTGAATGAAGGGTACTCGGGACTCCGTGTACTATTTTTGCAACTTCCTGTGACTATATGATTATTTTATAATAATTTTTTAAGGAAAGTTTTTTTAATTTCTGTTTTTCAAGAAAATATAATCCAAAATTTGGAAATGCAACAAAAAAGTAATTGTATGACTCTGGAATGTCACACTAGAGATTTTTTTAAATGATCCCATCTGACCTTAAAAAAAATTGTTTAATTTTATTTGTCAAAGAATTGGTCAGGGCCCAGATATTTTATAACTGGTACATTTACATTAGCATATAGAAAACACATTAGAAGTAAAATAGAAAAGATAATCCCAAGGGTTGTAGTTTTAGGATTTCTAACCAGCTTTGTATTTAATTTAGCAGATCCACTTTAGCTATCTTATTTCAACATTTTCCCCACTGACTATATAAACACAACTCTGAAAATAAATAAAATAATAAATTGTATGTATGTATGTATGTATGTTACTCTGTATGCCCTTATTGAATCAGCTTTGCCATTCTGGTTGTTCCTTCATTAACATAATACATAAATTATGCATGTGCTCACTGTTTATATAATAACTATGTTTTCAGTAATATGAAAATTATGCTTTCACAGTACATGAATGTACCACTGAAATATGTTTACCTCATGAAAAATCCCTGGGATAGTCCCTATGTCAAAGAACAACATGACAAGCATGCTTTCTAGATCCTTTATGTTTCCCTGAACTTCATGATTCATGAAGTTTTAATTGATACATAGAAAATAGTATTCATTTTCAGAGCTTGTACATGCCAAAGCCTGATGACCTAACACGTCTACTGTTCAAACAGAAATACTTGCAACTTCTCCCAGAAAGTGCCAACTTGCGCTATCATATTTTAATGACTTATTATTACATAAAAAGTAAAATATATGTTACTAGAAACTTCGTTCTTAAAAAGCCATTAAGATGTTACCAATGAAAGTCTGTGAAACATTTTTATGGAAGGGACCAATCTCATCTAATGTTCCTCACTGAGGTGAATCCTGAGTTAAATCAGAGATTTCATTTAAAAAAAAAAGTGAGAAAGACATAAAAATTGGAAAGGAAGAAGTAAAAACTGTCTCAATATTTTTAAGATATTAAATATCTCCAAGTTGGAATAGACATGCAAACCAATCTCAAAATTGCAATGGGTTGGCAGAAATGATTAAATTATTTTTTAAGTTACGTGGAAATCTAAAGGACGTAGAATAGCCCTAGTAATCTTGAAACTTTCTACAAAGTTATAGTAATCAAGACTGTGTGGTATGGGTGTTTCAAAAATAAACCAACACTTTATACTGTATTGTATACTTTAAATTTGCTAAGACAATGTATCTTAAGTGTTCTCACCACATGGGGCGCCTGGGTGGCTCAGTCCTTAAGTGTCTGCCTTCGGCTCAGGGCGTGATCCCAGAGTCCTGGAATCGAGCCCCACATCAGGCTCCTCCGTTGGGAACCTGCTTCTTCCTCTTCCACTCCCCCTGCTTGTGTTCCCTGTCTCTCTGTCAAATAAATAAATAAAATCTAAAAAAAAAAAAATTAAAAAAGTGCTCTTACTACGTACACACAAAAAGGTAATTATGTGAGGTGATAGATGCATTAATGAACTTAATCATGGACATCTTTTCACAATGTATACGTATACCAAATCATCACACTGTACACTTTAAATACATATAATTTTATTTGTCAGTTATACCTCAATAAAGTTGGAGAAATAAACAAATAAACCAACATATTTAGAAGTGTTAAAGTTACAAGTGTGACTACTTGATTTTTCAACAAAACTATGAATGAAAGTCAAAGGAAAAGGTGCTTTTAATAAACGTTACTGGAACAACTGGATATTTGCATTAGAAAAGGAAAAAAGGAACTTTGACCCCCTACCTCATATCAAACACAAAATTAATTCAATATGGATTATGGACCCAAATGTGAAAGACAAAACGATAAAGATTTAGAAGGAAAAAAGAGAGAGAGAGAGAGAATATTTTTATAAGCTTGCCATGGGCAAGGCACAAAGATACCAAGGATACAAGAAAAAAAAAATGATAAATTGGACTTCATAAAAAGCAAAACTTCTGGG
The DNA here is from genome assembly GCF_002007445.2 of Ailuropoda melanoleuca. Classification (NCBI taxonomy): domain Eukaryota; kingdom Metazoa; phylum Chordata; class Mammalia; order Carnivora; family Ursidae; genus Ailuropoda; species Ailuropoda melanoleuca. Next base: position 167,661 of record NW_023192171.1, read on the forward strand.
GCACCTGGCTGGCTCAGTTGGTAGATGTGACTCTTGATCTCAGGGTCATGAGTTCAAGCCCCATGTTGGATATAAAGCTGACTTAAAAAAAAAAAGTAAAAGCTTCTGCTCATCCAAAGATAACAGGAAGAAAGTGAAAGGCAAGCTACAAGTTGTACAGGGAAAAAAAAATCAAAGGAATTAAAACAATATTTGTTAGTTGAATGAATGAACAGATGATCCTTCATTCTCCCTATTTCCCATCACCTCACTGTTCACATTCTCTTGAAGACGCCCTCATGAAGCCCTCATATGGCACTATGCATTCCCTCAGAAGTAAGCACAGTCTGAAACAAACTCAGAGCTCCAAATTGAAAGGGTTCTGGACTCAATGGCCCACGTAAAAGGTTGCTTCATCAGGTAAACTTGTTTCCTGGCAAGGGAACTGCTTTTTGAGCTGAGGACACAGTTGAGGGACTAGTAAAGGGAAAGATCGGCACAATGCACCACACACATATCCTTCACCCAGGGTATTCAGAAGGGAATAAAAGAGCCAATAGAAAGCTCAGCATCACCTAAGAAGCCAGTAGATCCTTGGGATGACTGCATCATGGCCTGGGTCACTCTCCTTGTCTTCCCTCTACTCATTCATTGTCCACGTTCATGGAGATTTCAGAGACTGGTCTTTGGAGTGATCCCTCTGCTCCTGTTCTTCATTCCTGTGTCTGTTTTCAGTTTCAGAGACCAGTCCTCAGGCTATGGTGACTTAAGAGCCCTTCTGGCCATCCCCAGGAGGCACAGTCACTCTTACCTGTGACCCCAGCACTGGAATAGTCACTAATGGTAAATATCCACATTGATTCCATCAGAAGTCTGGACAAACTCCCGCAACACTGATTTATGGCAAACACAACAAACACTTATGGACTCCCACCCAGTTCTCATGCTCCCTCTTGGGGTCAAAGCTGCTCTCACCTTCTTGGGGTCCCAGCTCGAGGAAGAAGCTGAGTACTATCGTATGCTTGTGTATCCTGGTGCTTGGCACAATAAAAGACCCACATGAAGAATGGTGGCATGAACCTGCCACCTGGCTGAGCCTGAGTCTACATTGTATCGATCTGACCTAACTATCAAATGGATAGATATTTTAGCTCAACAGGAAACCTAAGTGTTGGTTACTTATATGGGACAAAAGTCAAGGGAAGGGGACTAAAATGATTCAGTAAATGTCTTGGGAGAAGGTGGATATAGGAAAAACAAAACCCAAATATTTTGTCAACTCATAGGGCACAACAGAAGTGGTACTAGTTGACGAGTTTATGATCAATTCCTGCCTTCTCACCCTGCCCCCCCAAAGAATGTAAGATATATTTCCAACGACTAGTTGGAGCAAAGAAAATAAGCCCCTCATTTTATATGAGTAAAATTTTCAAAACAATGCAAGTTCACTGCATAAAATCTGGAAATATTTTTAAGGAGTACTTGTTCCTACCCCATAAAGACCAAATAGTTCAGAAGTTGGCTTACTATAAAAGTTACTCTTTTAGTCCTTTATCCTTCAAGTATTTTCTCCATAGTCAAAATCACAATGTATATTAAACTTTGTATCCTGCCAGTTTTACTTCATACTACTGCAATCTGTCTTTAATAAATATGTGGATATGTGTGTGTATATAACTATTAACCAGAAGTACCAAAGCATTCAATTTTTGAGCAATTATTTCTACTTCCTGTAAGTACAAACTAAAATCCTAGAGTTTCTTGTATGCTACATTTTTGATATATAAACATTATTCCATGAATTTTTACTGAATTTGTAAAAGCTGTCTATGAAAGAATACATTACTGCTTTTTTATTCACATTTTAAAATAACTTCCATAATGATTTATACCAATTGGCACTATAACCATATTCTCATTGGCAATAGACATTATATTTTCTAGACCATTAATCAATAAGATAGCATTGTTTAATTTCCATTTCTATCTTTACCATTGAGTATTTTACATTTATTTATTAAGTAGATTTATTTCTTCTTTGTGAAATAGCCAGGTTTTTTTATTTACAATAATTTCACATTAGTGCATTAGAGATTGCTCTTAGTAATATTTAGAAACACTTCAAAAAAAGGGGCACCTGGGTGGCTCAGTGGGTTGAGCATCCAACTCTTGATTTTGGCTCGGGTCATGATCTCAGCGTCCTGACCCTCATTAAGCCTTGCATCAGGCTCTGTACTCAGTGTGGAGTCTGCTTGTCCCTCTCCATCTGCTCCTCCCCTACTCACATACTTTCTCTCTCGCTTTCTAATAAATAAATAAAATCTTAAAAAAAATAAACACTTCATGGGATGCTTGGGTGGCTCAGTCAGTTAAGCATCTACCTTCCGCTCAGATCTGGGATCAAGTCCCACATCAGTCTCTTTGCTCAGCAGGGAGCCTGCTTCTCCCTCTGCCTGCCTCTCCCCCTGCTTGTGCGCTCTCTCTAAAAAAAAGAAAGAAAGAAAGGCTTCAGAAAAAAGTTTTTAATTAGTCCTTTCATAATTTTAGGTAATGATTTTGCCAATTTATATGCCATAAGACATTGTGAAATTGTTATATTTTCAAAAACAAAAAGGCAAGGTGAGCAAAACTGTATAATATAAATCAGTTACCTTAAAAACGTAGGAGGAAAAAATAAATTATATAGAAAGTTAAAAAAGAATCTGAGAATTGTTAAATTTTTTGATGTTTGAAGAATGTGAATGTATTACATATTCAAAGTTTTTAAACTAATGTACTTACTCCTAAAAGAATCTCATCTCAGGGCTGGCCAGAGTCAGCTACAACAGCAAACTGCACAATGGGAAGGTAACACCATGACAATTACCTTGGTTTTATCTGCATTCCCCGTGAAATGTCACAAAAATTTCTAACGTTCCCTTCTCCCTGAGGTAGCCCCAAGATTGCCCCCAGGGAGTCCCCACCCCCAGGTATTCCTGCCCACATGTGGTCAACTTCCATATTATATCAAGATTGGTCTGTGTGACCAATAGTATACAACAGAAGTGAGGTTATTCATCTCCCAGCTAGGTTGCGGCTTCCTCCTTGCTCTCCTTGCTCTTCTTGCACTCACTCTGCTAGAAGCCAGCTGACATGACACAAGAACATGTGACAAGGAACTGAGGCCTCCTGCCAATAGCCGTGTAAGTTTAGAGGTTGATTGCCTTAGTCCATTCAAGTTACTGTAACAAAATACACAGACTGGGTAGCTTACAAACAGGAGAAATTTGCTGATCACAGTTCTAGAGGCTGGAAGTCCAAGAGCAGAGCGTCAACATGGTCAGGTGAGGTGAGGCTTCTTATATCTTCGCATGGTGGAAAGGGCTAGAGAACTCTGTGGAATCTTCTATAAAAACAGTAATCCCACTCAAGAGGGCTGTACCCTCATGGCATAATCACTTCCCAAAGGCCTCATCTACTAATACCATCACTTTTGGGGCTTAGGATTTCAATATGAACTTGGGGGAAAAAAACATTCAGACCATAGCACCGACCCTCCAGCCCCAGTTAAGCCTTCAGACACCAGAGCTCCAGCCAACACCTTAACTGCAACCTCAGAAAAGAAGCTGAGCCACACAGCTACTCAGCTCAGCAGATTCCAAATTTTGGACTCCTGAAAATTGTTTTAAACTGGCAACTTTGCCCTGATATTTTACACAGTCATATATAACTAATACAGATTTTAGCACCTGGAAGGGGAATGCCGCTATAACAAATATCTAAACTATGGCTTTGGAACTGGGCAGTGGGCAAAAGCTGGAAGGACTTTGAGGTGAGTGTTAGTGCAATACTGAGTAATAAAACAAACAAAAAAATTGAACTTTGAGAACACTCCAGTATGGCTTAAAAGTGAGGAACATGCTATTGGAAAATTGAGAAAGGGGTTATGTAGTGGCAGAAAGTTTGGTAACACTAACACCTTCAGTTATATGAAAAGTAGAAAACGTACCGAACGAATTGAATCATCTAGCTAAGGAGATTTCCAGCCAGAGAGCTGGAAGTACCACCTGGCTGCTTCTTATTGTTGCTTATAGTACGATATGAAGGGGGGGAAAAAAGTTAAGGGTAGGACTGTTAAATAAAACAAGAGCCAGAACTTGCAGGTTTTGAAAATTTCTGGTCTCTTCAGATGGCAAAAGATGCTGAAATTAATGGCTACCAAGCAAAGAGCATACCCAGGGCACTGAAGAAATTGTGGTCTAGAGATGGGAGTTTGACTATAAAATTCTCTAACGCTCAGAAAGATGAAAGGTGATGAACCAGGACACCATCCAGTCAGGCCAACGTCCTCTAAAGATCACCTCGTCACACAATAGGGCTTCTACTAAGCTTAGGGGTGTCGTCCCTCAGCTGTCTCAGCACCAAACCAAGATGGAATAGGTCATGTCTTGAGATGTGTGGTTGCGGCTTTGGAGCGGACTTCTTTGGCATGAACACCAGTTAGATTAAAAGCTCTGTGTCATTTTAGCATGACAGAGCTTTTAAGAGAATATACTTGAAGCTTTTAAGAGAATAAACTTGAAGAAATGTCTCTAGCTTGCACTGAAAGGGCCACAGACTAAAAAAATTGAAAAGAGAACTTTGGACTTCTACCTGCTATGAGCAGGAAGCAGGCTGAGCAAACAACTCAGCTATAACCATGTACTGCCTTTCATAAAAAAGGAAGTATGTCATAGAGCAGAATCAAGAGTACTGAGATCAAAGCCAAAAGAATTTCCAGGCCTTGGGTCCTAATCAATGAATGCATGTACCTAATGGGATTTCAGAATTGCTACTAACAAATGATTGCCATCTCCCCTTCCTCTTTTTGAACAGGCATGTCTATAGAGGTTGTCCTATGCCGGTCCCACCTTTGTGTTAGGTGGGGATGTAGGTGGGCAGATAACTCATCTCTTTGGTTCACAGGTCTAAAGATCTAAAGAAACCGTACTTGAGATAGTGCACATAAGGAATACCACCCTAGGACCTGATCCACATCTAGACCTGATTTAGATGATGAGATTCAGGAAGTGAATGTATTTTGAACATTAGGAGGCATGTAATAAATAATGTGGCCCAAGTATGAAACCTGGTAGTTTAAAATTATGCCCATATTTTTTTCCCTTCAAAGATGGAGCCTAATTACTTTCCCCTTGGTATATGGGCTGGACTTGTGGCTCACTTCTAATGAATAGAATATTGAAACAACAGAGTAAAATGTCTGAGACTAGGTCATAACAGACGGTGCAGCCTCCTTGCCATGCAAGCGAGCCATCTTAGAAGCAAATCCTCCAGGCTCACTCAGGCCTTCATGAACTCTGAGCCACAACAACCCAACTAAGTTGCTCCTGGATTCCCAACTCTCAGAAACAGTGGGAAATATTTTTAAGCTCTTAGTTTTGTGGTAATTTGTTATAAAGCAATAGATAATATACTCCCACCTTGGGCTCTGCCTTTAGTCCAGTTTTAGCAAGAATCCTGCTAGGTTAATTTAGGGAAAACTCCCCACCATTGATATCTGACCACCCTTAATATCAGATCAAATTCCTTATTCTACACCCTAGATGTCATGAATAATTTTTCTTTAACATTTCCAAGTTTTCTTATTAGGAATTTCTTTCAAATGAGTATTTTTATACTTTTACCTTTTATACTATATTCATTTGGGGGGGAGATTTCTAGAATTAGAAGTTCATATTTTAATCAAACAGAAATATTTTTTAATAACCCATGTAGTAATTTGAAAAGGATGTGCGGATATAAAGACATTTAGTGTATACCCACACTCAAAGCCCCAAGGAAAATTTAATTCACAGTAAACTGTAAATTCAGTCTAAAACATTCAGCCTGCATACCTTTGGGATTAACTTTCTCAAAAAAATATGTAGAATGAAAACTTTAATAAAAATGAAAATATGCCATCAAAATATTTGGGATACAAAGCTATAAACAAAGGTAGGCAAAGTTTAAATCTTTTATTAAAGAAAAAAAATGAAGCTTTTAAAATAAAAGGTCTTTATTTAAAAAAAGGAACAATCCTAAAGAAAGTAGAGGTATATAATGAATCAAGACAAAAATAGAGGAAGCAAAATTAATTGAGATAATAAATCAAGGGTTGCTCCTTGGAAAAAGGAAATCAGAAACTGATAAAATTGGCAAATCTAATGAAGGGAAAGGAAATATATTTCAAAATGAGAAATGAGAAAAGGAATGAGATTCTGAGTAGAAGATAATATTCAACCCTAAGTGGAAATATTACTTCAGGAGAGGAAAGGTTTCAGGACCCCTGGGTGGCTCAGTTGGTTAAGCATCTGCCTTTGGCTCAGGTCATAATCTCAGGGTCCTGGAATCAAGCCCTGCGTCTGGCTCCCTACTCAATGGGGAGTCTGCTTGTCCCTCTGTGTCTCCCCTCACCACTTGGGCTCTCTCTCTCCTGCTCATTCTCTCTCTCAAATAAAATGTTTAAAAAAAAAAAAGGGAGAGGAAGGTTTCTAATAGAAAAGTTGTGAATCAGGCTGAGCATAAGTTAGGATAGTAAAGAAAATGTAAATGATTGTCTCAATAGACATTGTAAATTAGCCAATAAAACTAAGCAATTTCTTTAAAATTCTAAAGGCAGGAATTGATTAAGCAATATGAGCATTACCTTTACTGGTAAAGCATGTCTCACTAAAACCAAGAACAGAAAACCTCATTTACATCTATCTCACTGTTTTGAAGTTCTGGCCAATGCAATATGATTAAAAATAAACACAACTGGCAGGACGGCAGTCTCCACAGTGGTACCAAATAAAAATTAACTTAAACTTTACTGGTGAAAAGATAATAAAACGAAAACTTCTTTTTTCAAAAAAAATTTTATTACTACAATTGCTGTTTTACTTACAATTTTTGGCAACATTAACAAAATAATAAATTTCATCTGAAACAACAAGCAAGCAAAATAGACATGGAAATTCACAAAGGGCAATAACAAAATAGTAATCTTGACAGATATTCAATATATTTGTAAACAAAACAAAGTGACATTGCCTTAAAAAAATATAGAGGTATCAATAGAAAAACAGAGAAAGCTCCCGAAAGAACTGAACTCACTATATTCAGTTTCTTTTGGTTACAGGCACAGAAATTAACTCACGGTAGCTCAATTCTAAGAGAAGCAAAGCTTTTGATGATTATCTTTTCCCAGCTTTTTGTGAAAACCTAGGAAATTTAACCAGATTGGAGAGGAAAAAGGGAGTGAGGAGGCTTAAAGTGCCTTTAAAAGGGGGGGGAGTAAGAAGGTAGACAGAGATTTCATTGTCAGTATCTTTTAAGAACACTGGCGAAGCCCAATAAACTAAGGGAAGTACCCAAACAATTAAGCGAGGTAGCAAGCCATGCAGGCCTAGGAGAAGAGCATTCTAAGAGAAGAGCAGTTGCAAAGTCTTTGGAACAGGAAGAAATGTGATTTGCTTAAAGAAAAGCAAAGCCAGTGTGTCAAAAATAGTGCACCAGTGGGGAAAATGGTTGAGTAGCATAGCAGAGGATGGAAAAGCGAGAGGAGGTAGACAGGGGCCGTACCACCAGAACCTGTAGTTGGTAATAAATAACAATTTGTACTCCTTAGGGTCATATTTTAGTTAAATAGCAAACAACAGTTAACAGTGTTGGTAATACCAAGCAACCACAAAAAAACAGAACTAAAATATTTCATATTTTTAGTGTTTTCAAAACAGAATTTGTTATAAGAACAGAATAAGGGAGGTAAGTATGCAAAAGTCTGCATATCTATTTATACACAAGTTTCCACCTGAGACTAAAACAAGTGTGCACATACACACATACATACATACTCATTCACACACACACACACACACACTCACACACTCTCACTCTCGCTCTCTCTCTCCACCTAAAGAAATAGGTTCAGGCTAAAATATCAACAAAGTGCCTTGGCCCAAGCAAACTAATAAAAAGGCCTAGTAAAATGTTCAAAGTGCAAATCAATCAATCAAGCATTGAGCAAATAAATACAACAGAATCTATACTCAGGAAATTCTTTAAAACATAGACAATAAAGTCGCAACTACCTTGTTATCTGTCCTCCTTCCCCATTCTAGAAGGGATGCTAAGCCCCTGAGGACTAGCACTTCCCAGCTTTCTGTGAAAGCTTAGGGGTATAACAAGATTGAGGAGGGAAGAAAAAAGTGGGGAGACAGAAGGTACCATTAAAGAGGAGGAGAAAGCAAGGGAAAATAGGAGACACTTCTCCTTGCTCAGGTCTATAGACAGCATCCTAGGTTCCTTAAGTCATGTACAGGCTTGTAGGTACTTGAGTCAAGGTGGAGAAAGAAGGGATGGCACTAGAAAATATCCAGAAGACTCAATCCTGGGAACCCACAGAAACAGCCAAGGGTGATGTTCAGGAACCAATATTCAGAGAGCACTCCAGTTATGTCAGAGTCCTTGGAAATGGCAAGGGGAAAATATTCCCCTCACAGCATAGTCAAGGATTAGACAGCTGAATAGATTAGGTGAAGGACAATAACTCTAAGACCTAATACCTAATGAAATAAATGGGACATTTCTTACACATCGGAGTGTGTCCAGGACAACTTTAACCTCAACTAGTTTGATAAAGGAAACTATATACACAACAGAGAATAACTGTTAACTGTAATACATTCATGTTTAAGGCAAGAAACAAAATTGCAAATTTCACATGTTCAACTGGGCTAAGATCCATGTACACAGAAAAATATAAGGAAAAGCCCTATAATGGGTTTAATTTTACTCAGTCACCATGGGCTGCTTTTATCCACTACCTACTATTCTTGGACAACCCCATTCCAGCTTAACAGTACAAGAACTAAATTTAACCTAGTCCTTGAACTGGATAGATACCATTTGTTTGGCCCTTCTCAGTTCAAACTACAGGTCCAGTGTAGTTCAAACTATGGACGTCAGGGCCTCTTTCCCTTGAGAAATTTTACTTGCTTTACTGCTGTGACTAAGAGGCGTATAAGGCTAATTCGTCCTGACCAAAGGCCAGCCAGAAGGAAGAGGGAAGGGAACAAACGGAGTTCCTTTGGATCACTCAACAGGAGGTCCAGTGGCACCAGGCCCCATTCTATTCATTACCCCTGCTTTTCCATCTGAAACCAATGATACAGTAATTTTTTTCATGTCTGCAGGGATCCCTTGCCAAAATGCCAAGCATTTTATTTTAATGGTTTTGCTTCCTTGGATGTTCTTGTGCTAGGAAAAGACACTCTGAGACAGTGTTCTTTTTTTCTTGGCTCCAAAACTAGAGTGAGAGTGTGTGTGTGTGTGTGTGTGTGTGTGTGCGCGCGCGCGCGTGCCCTCAACCAGAATAAGAAGCCACTGCTCTCCACTGACTAACCTCCCAGTTGCTGGTTCCCATTCATGCCACACTTCGTCCTTCAACTTCTCCATACTCAGGCTCTCAGAGTCAGATTGATTCAGACTAACACAAGACAGACACTTCTGGGCGCTCAGCAGCAAATGGAACCATGATATAACAAAGCCATTCAAGTATGACTAGAGTTAATATTGAAATCTTCAAGGCATGGAAAAGGCTGAAGTTAAAATTAAGTACTTAAAAAAACTCTATAGATTCTATATACAGAAATGAGAGCTTTCAAACTTACAAGTAACATGAAATATCAAAATAATAAATAGGTTTCCACTTTTTTCTCTCGCACACATACATACACAAAACATCTTTTATGTGTTAAGCCAACACAGTACATGAAAACCAGGTAACAACTTTTTAAATAATATCTCAAAATTCAGATCAGACAATACTGTATTTCATGAATTTAAAAAGAAACTCATAAATGACTCAGTTTCACTATTTGGTGCTACTGAATAATGTATGGTTTTTAAAAATTTTTATGGGGTTTTTGACTTTGATTGAAATACCTGTTTTAGATTTACTGGAACTAGAATTAATGAGGTTTTTTTGAAATTCTACTTTTAGACCTGGCGGGTGATGGTTCAGAATCAGACGTGCTCACAGTAATGGATGCTACTTCCACTGATCCTGGTTGAAGAGGCCCCAGTGACACTTGAATAACAACCTTTGTTTCAGGGGGCAATCCCTCTAGTTGCTCAGGCTTCTTAAACATTTGATGACACTGGGTCTTGTGCTCCATTTTCTCCTTGAAAGTTAAAAACTGCAGCCGGCATTTTGAACACTGGTGAACACTCTTTTCCCAGTGTCCCCTATAATGACACATGTATGGTGTTGCAGTTTTGAAAATTTTGAGACAAAATGGACAGAGCAAATTCTTAGTGTTTTCATGGCATTTTCTGAAATGTGTTTCCACATCAGCAAAGGCTGATGATCTGTAATTGCAAACCTGGCACACATAGGGCATTTCACCAGGCTTATGATTGTCCTTCATGTGCTGTAAGAGAACCTGATCTGTTTTGAATGACAATTCGCAAATTTTACAGACAGTAGAAGGCTCCTGGGTAGTGTGTACACTTTCAATGTGACACTGCAGCTGGAAGGGAGTGGGAAACTGTCGGTGGCAGTGCTGGCACGTGGTGTGGCTTTCCCAGCTGTCACCCCTCTGTTTCTCAAATTCCAAATGGTGCTTCATATGATTCATAAACTTGACATTTTTCAGAACTTTCAAGCAGCTGAGGCATTTAAAGGTTGTGTGAGTCTTCTGTTCTGGCTGACCATCTCCTTTATGTTGCCCATAATAAAAGTCATGAAGTAATATGACCAGACTTCCTTTCTTGGGATCGACAATCTGGTTTTGACTTGCTAGACTCAAAAAGTCTGTTTTTGCTGGTCTGTTTTCCTTAACAGGATTTATAGGCTTGAAATGGACACTGTCCTTTGGAAAAGCTGTTGGAAAAGGTGCTCCATTCTGAACATGGCTTAATGAGGTATGAACACTGTTTGAGAGTGTGCTTTGCTGCGAAGTCATTGTATGAAAGATACCTGAAGGGGACAAAGCTGAAGCATGTCCCCCTATGATTCCATCACTGAGTTTAGGTCTTTTGGGATTTATGTCATTTCCTTCAACAGTGGAAAGTTGCTTTGATATGCAAGTACTTTTATTCACACCTCCTACAGAAAGTGCTGCTCCTACTGGATGCTGTAATGAACTTGCGAATGTAATCAAAGGAGAACATAACTCTGAAGAGCTATTAGGCACGACTTGTGGTGAGTTATTTTTATAATCAGGTTTACACAAGGGCTCAATAATAATGGGACTATCTGTTGATCTTGATTCAGATTCAGAAACTGGCAAGGCAGTCACTGCTTCTGATATAGGGGTCACATGACTTATAGGTTGCAATTTATGAGCAGATCCTTTTCTGAGGTGACCATACTTTTTTCTCCTTGAACATGAACCTGGGGTGACTCTGTTCAAAATGTTTGAAACAACTGGTTTTGAATTTGAAGTCACCCCAACAAAGATCAGCTCAGCATCGTCATTTACGTGTTCCACCCCAACAAAGATCAGCTCAGCATCCTCACCATCTACTTTTTTGGTTTCTTCTACGTTCTGCTGTGGTTCTGGTTCTGACTCTGGCTCTGGTTCTTGTTCTTCCTCACATAACATACATGGCTGCTCCATTTTTTAGTTTTTTTTTTTTTATTCTTGAAGGTGTGGCCACAGTCCCAGTGCTTTCTTTATATAAACTGCCACCTAAGTACAAACACACTATACATTAGTAAGTACAGAAAAATGCATTATCTTATTTAATTCTCTCCAAAACTCTAAGGTAGTTATAAACACCCTTACTTTATAAGATAAGGACGCTAAAACTAATAGAGGATAAATGACAGCTTAAAGCCTATAATTATTCTGTCTATGCAACTCTAGAATCGTAGCTTTGCCTTAAGCTGATTATGATTTCTTCTATTAAAAAAAAATGAAAAAACTAATAACTAATCACTAGGTGAAATCACATGTAAAGGGTATGTTATTTTACAAAGGCACCATTGTGCAGTGTTTAGAAACATGGGCTTTGGAGTCAGAGACGATTAAGCTGGAATTGTAAGTCAGCCACAAACCAGCTGCATCTTCTTTGGCAAGTTCAAACCTTTTAAATGCGTTTTATCTTAAAGGCAAAAGTTCTTATTTCTTACACTTAAGGTAACAGCTCTTTTTTAAAAAGCACCAACAATTCAATGGTACCTTATTTTGTAGCTGAATTAAAGAAAATTTTAGAATAAATGTACATATCTCAGTTGACTCATACATACTAATTTCATAAAGTGCCAAATTCATAGAACAGAGTAGGAGTACTACTCATTGTCAACAAACAGCATAATTCAATGTCAGGTGCTTAGCACATGCCTAGCAAATTGGGAACAAGCTCTCTTGATGATTTCACCCCAACTCAAGGCCGTAATTATAGTCCATTCACCGATGTCTCCTAAAATTCTCCCTCTAATCCTGACTTCCCCGCTGAACTTAAATCCAACAGAACTTCCTCCTTCAGCCCAACTTAGTCTCTTTTCCACATGGCAGGCAAAGTGATATCGTTCAGATTATATCATTGCTCAGCTCAAAACCCTTCAGATTATATCATTGCTCAGCTCAAAACCCTGCAATGGCTTTCTAGTTCACTCAATAAAAGGCCAAGTGCTTCTAATATCGCCAATGCCCGTAAGACGATGCTTCCAAGCCTACGTACTGCCCTGCATTATGTCCTACTACTCTCCCCTATCCACCTCACTCTAACCACACTAACCGCCTTGTTATTTCTTGAACACCTTAAACACTTTACCTTGCTTAGGGCCCTGTATTTTCTGTCCTAATATGAATGCTCATCATCCAGATACCTGCATGACTGAATCCTCACCATCTTCAGACTTCTGTTGCAAGTCTTCTCAGAGGTTCTCAAATACTTCAACCAACTGCAATTCATATTCCCAATCTGTCTTCCCTTCCCCTCAAGGGAAGGACCTTCAAGTGTTTATCACCACCTAACACATTATAAACTTTATCTATAATCTTGTTTCTTTTCTACTGTCCATCCAGTAAAATGTAAACTCCAAAGGACAGACATTATCTTTTGTTGACTTCTGTATCCCAAGCACAAAGAACAGTGGCTGGCACAATATGGGAGGGAGCTCAACAAATAAAGAATTTGTTAAATGAATTAATAGTGACTTTCATTAACAATCTTTATTTGTAGAACAGACTGTAGTCCATTAATTCCGCATTTTCTATGCTTTACTCTTAGAACCTTGTCCATGTCAGATATTCTGTAGGCCCATGAAGGACTGTAAGCTTCTAGCTTTTTAAAAACATTTTTTATCACAACCCATAGTAAAAAAAACAAAACAAAACAAAAAAACAAACAAAAAAAAAAAACAATGCGTATGGAGTCTCACTACACAAACATATAAATAACAATTGCTTTACTACATGGGATGCTTATTCTAATATTTTCTATTTCATTTTTCTTAAATTGGTCATGACCTACGAAATCAATTATGATTCAACAATGGCTCACTACTAGTGGTTTGAAAAACACTGGTTTTGGGCTAGCAAGATGTAGGTACTTTATAACTTACAAGTTGCTGAAAACTTAGTGTCAGAACTCATTGTAGTCCAATGTAGACCTTTTGAACTCCATCTATAAAAATTAAACTGGCATCTAATATGTGCCACGTACCTCCCATTAATTTAATTGGCACATCAACATATAATTTTGGAACACATAGATACTTAATCCTGAGATGTGTATACCAACTTCAAAGTAAGTCAAAAAGGAAACGATAATAAGCAGAAAAAGTATTTATTATTTTCATCACTTGTTCTGCAACTGTATTTTGCCTGCCCAACACGGGTATGACACTAACAAAGTACTAAGAAGAAAGTGGTGAATGCATGAAGCTTACAGTCAAGTATGTCATGAATAGTGATTTACAACCTTCTTAAAACTAGATCAAGTACATAATTAGGAGATACGTAATGCAAGAAAATAGATAAGGCACATCTGAAAACACTGCTCTTTAGAGTCACTGAAATTGGTTTGGTCTGTCTATATAACAACTTTAATAATCTAGCTCCAGGATGATGCCACTTAGTCCACTGTTTCCCAACATAAGCACCACTAACATGTCTGGACCAGATAACTCTTTGTCGTGGGGGTTGCTGCGTGCATTTAGGATGTGTAGCAGTATCCCTGACCTCTACCTATGAGATGCTAGTAGCAATCCCCTACATGTGCAATCAAAAATGTTCTATGGGAGAACTTCTACCCTAATCTAACCTCCACATCCTCCTATCACCTTCCACATTTCTAGTAACTGTCCTCTAGGTAATTCTACATGATGCTCTCATATCATCTCTCAAGAAATAATTCTAAGTTGAAATTATTTTTTTAAAGATTTTATTTATTTATTTGACAGAGAGAGAGACAGCCAGTGAGAGAGGGAACACAAGCAGGGGGAGTGGGAGAGGAAGAAGCAGGCTCCCATCGGAGAAGCCTGATGTGGGGCTCGATCCCAGAACACTGGGATCACGCCCTGAGCCGAAGGCAGATGCTTAAGGACTGAGCCACCGAGGCACCCCCTAAGTTGAAATTATTAATGTTCTCCCTGATATCATAAAAATCAGAATATAATTTAAAACTTAGAGTTAAAAAAATTTTAAATAAAAAATAGAATAAAATCTAATTTGACAACTAATGTAAGCATCAGAATTATCTGAGGATAGACATTTAAAGCCTAGAAAAATTTATGATTCACCTGAAGTTACATGTGAGGTCTGGAGACAGAGTTAGCACTAAAATTCATGATTCTTGAATTCTAGTTCTGTGTTCTTCCCACTAGAACTCTAACTTAATGCATGTCTAAATTTCTGGTGATGGTACTATTAATTGCTCAGTCACTAAGGATCAGAGTCTCACTGGATCCAATTTTAATCTCGTATTTTATAAAAACTGTTCAAATCTCCCCCAACCTCCATCAAATTATTCACAGAAACTTGTAAGTGGTTCTAAATAACTTTTTAGAGCCTTAGTCATTCTAACTACCTTTCATTTCCATTCCTATTAAAGCTCTTCCCCCCAATTTCTAGGTTTGAGTCCACTGGTTACTTCATGCTTATACATCTGCACTAGGCTCCAAATTGTCTTGTCTCTCTGTCCTTCAAATTACCACCAACTGCATACCCCACTAGAGGAATCTTAAAACACCCTGTAATTTATATCACTCTACTATTCCTACATGTTAAATGACTCCTCCAATTTCAGAGAACATATTTTAAGTTATGCTATGGACCAAACTGTGTCCCTCCAAAATTCTTATGTTGAAGCCCTGCAATCCAGCCACAGTGGCTTCCCTGTTGTTCCCTTTAGGCTCTGCCTGAAATTCTTATCTCCCAGATATCTGCATGGCTAACACGTCTATCTCCTTTAAATCATGTCCAAACTTACCTTTACCATATACTCGCTCTGATCACCTGATCTAAAATTACAACACTCCTGGGATGACTGGGTGGCTCAGTCAGTTAAGAGTCCGCCTTTGGCTCAGGTCATGATCCCGGGGTCCTGCAATGGACCCCTGCACTGGGCTCCCTGCTCAGGGGGAAGCCTGATTCTCCCTCTCCCACTCCCCCTGCTTNAATTTGGGAAAAAAAAAAAAAAAAAAAAAAAAAAAAAAAAAAAAAAAAATTTCTAAAAAAAAAAAAAAAAAAAAAAGAGCCTGCCTTCGGCTCAGGTCATGATCCCAGGATCTTGGGATCGAGTCCTGCATCAGGCTCCCTGTTCAGGAGGGAGACTGCTTCTCCCTCTGCCTGCCCCTCCCCCTGCATGTATGTTCACTTTCTCCCTCTCAAATAAATAAATTCTTAAAAAAATAAATAAATAAAAATAAAAAATAAAATTACAACACTCCTACCTACCCAACATTCAATCCTATAACCCTGCTCTATTATAATCTTCCTAATTTCATAACATCACCTTCTATATCACCAAAGAATGTATTTTATACACACACATATATATATAAATATTTTTATGTATATATATAACATTATATTATATACCTTTCTTTCTCCACTGGACTGTCAGTTCTTTCCATTGGAGAAGTTCTGTTTCGTTTTTTAGTTTGTTTTGTTTGTTTTTGTCTGTTTTGTTCATTGTTTTCTCCGAAATCCTAGAGCAGTCCGGGCACATAAGTCTTAAATATTTGTGAAAGGAAAACAATTATCTAGGAGTTACAAAAATTTAACAAAGGAAAGTGGGCTGAGGGAAGAAGTAGGAAATGTTCAAATTTGAGGAACAGCCAATTTTCTTCAGGTCCGGGACCCACTGAAGTGTACTACTACAGCAAATGTGAGAGCCCTGTACCCTTGACCTCAGGAGAATGACTATGGTCAGTCACTTTCAGCCATTCTCCCTTGCCCTTCCTTACCTCCCAAGAGCAGGATCTTAGAAGAATCCACAAAGTAGAGATGAGCAGGGAGGCAGTTCAACCTAAAAGTGGCCTATAAGTTCAGAACCAAGTTCTTTCTCTAAGACCAAGTGTTTCGAAAGGGTTTGGAAGTATCAGGTGAATGGTGAATGATTTAAAGAGGAGCTACAGAGAACCACAAAAAAAGATGACAAAAAAAAAAAAAAAAGGACAATGTTAATTTGTTAAACGCCAGCAATAAAGTAAGGTCAAAGAGAATGGTGAAATAAGAAACTACAAATATTCCCTCCCTCATAAAAGCTAAGAGAACAGCAGCAAAAATTGTCAAAATCAAGCTTTTTCACCCTAGAAATTAACCAAAAGCTTGCAAAAACCAGAGGATTTCTGTGGAAAATATTATGGCAGTTCCTCAAAAAGTTAAACATTGAATTATCATATGACTCCACAAGTCCACTTCTAGGTATTGCCCGATACAACTGAAAACAGGTACTCAGACAAGTACATGTAAAGTACATGCATGTTTATAGACGTGATTCACAAGAATTTAATGGTGAAAATAATACAAATATCCATCAATGGATGAGTAAACAAATTGTGGTATATAAAAACACTGGAATATTATTCAACCATAAAGGGAATAAAGGCGTCTCCAGGTTCCCTGCTGCATTATTTACAATAGCCAAAATACAGAAACAACCTAAGTGTCCACTGATGGGTGGATAAAGAAAATGTGGTATATACAAACAATGGAATATTATTCGGCCATAAAAAAATATGAAATCTTGCCATTTGCAACATGATGGACCTGAGAGCATTATGCTAAGTGAAATAAGTCAAACAGAGAAAGACAAATACTGTATGACCTCACTGATATCATGAAATTGTAAAGAACAACAATAAGCTCATAGATAAAGAGAACAGACTGGTGACTGCCAGAGGCAAGGGAGAGGGGTAAAGTGGATGAAGGGGATCAAAATGTACAAACTTCCAGTTATAAAATAAATAAGTTATGGAGCTGTAATGCACAACATGGTGACTATAGTTAATAATACCGTATTGCATATCTGAAGTTGCTAGGAGAGTAGATCTTAAAAATTCTTATCACAAGACAAAAAATAATTACATATGGTGACAGATGTTAACTATACTTATTGTGAATATTTCACAATTTGTATCAAACACCACATCATGCCCTATACTTAAAACTAATATAATGTTATATGCCAATTACACCTCAATAAAAATAATTAACTTAATTTTTAAAAAGTGGAATGAAGTATTGATACTTGCTACAACCTGAATAAGCCCTAAAAACATGCAAAGTGAAAGAAGTCAGACAGAAAAGTTCACATACTTTATGATTTCATCTACAGGAAATATCCAGAACAGATAAAGCCATAGAATCTAAACACAGATTAGTAGTTGCCAGGGGATGGGAGAGGAGAAATGGAGAGAAACTGCTTAATGGTAAAGAGTTTTACTTTGGAATGTTTGAGATATTTGGAACTAGACAGAAGCAGCAGATGCACAATGCTCTAAATGCCACTGAATCTTTCACTTTAAAATGACTGATTTATGTTATGCAAATTTCACCCTCAATATATATTTTTTTAAATAAAGAGGGGATATTACTACCAACCACAGAATTATTTTTAAAAATGTGTTTTAAGATTTTATTTATTTGAGAGAGAGCGCGCGAGTGCCAGGAGTGGGGGAGGGGCCAAGGGAGAGGAAGAAGCATGCAGCAGGGAGCCCAACCCAAGCTGGATCCCAGGACCCCAAGATATGACCTGAGCCAAAGGCAGACACTTAACCAACTGTGCCACCCAGGCCTCCCTGAAATTAACTAAAAAAAAAAAAAAAAAAAATTAAGGGAACACTATGAACAATTCTATTTGAAAAATAAGATAACTCTGATGAAATGGACAAATTCCTAAAAAGACACAAGCTACCAAACTGACTCTGAAAAAACAAACCTAGAAAATATGAATAGATCCAAAACAAGAAAAGAGATTAAGTTAGTAATAATAAGAAAAATTCCAAAAGAAAAATCCAAGATCAGATGACTATCCTGGTAAATTCTATCAAAACAATCTAAGAATTAGCACTAATCTTTCATCAACTCTTCAAAAATTAGAAGAGAAGAGAAAACTTTCCAGCTCATTAAAGATATCAACGCCAAAAAACAAACAAACAAAAAAACCTAAACACCAATATCTCTTATGAATAGAGGCAAAAATCCTTAACAAAATACTAGCAAACACAATTTAATAACATATAAAAAGGGCTATACACCATGACCCAGTGCGATTAATGTAAGAAATGTAAAGTTGGTTTGTTATATGAAAATCAATCAACATTACACCATTTTAATAGAATAAAGAACCAAAAATCCCACATCTGCCCACAAAAAAAGCCCTGGACAAAATCTAGCTTCTGCGGGGGGTGGGGGGGGAAACACTCAACAATTGGGAGAAGGGAACTTTCTCAGACAAAGGGCATCTGTAAAAGACCCACAGCTAGCATTACACTTCATGGCAGAAAGACTGAAAGCTTCTCCTCTAAGACCAGGAACAACACAAGGATGTCCACTTCTACCATTCTGATTCAACATTATACTGGAGGTTGTTTAATCAGGACAATCAGGCAAGAAAAAAAAATAAAAATAAAAAAGCATTCAGACTGGAAAAAAGAAGTAAAACTATATTGGAGAGGACATGATTTTGTATACAGAAAATCCTGAGGAATTAGTATTAGAACTTATAAACAATATAAGATCAATATAAAACATCAACTCTATTTCTATACACTAGCAACAAACACTCTGAAAATGAAATTAAATAAGCAATTCTATGTACACTAGCATTAAAAAGGGTAAAATACTTAGGAATAAATTTCCAAAAAAAAAAAATGCAAGACTTTCATACTGAAAATGCTCAATTATACTGACTACTTTGCTGAGGCAATTAAAAAAGACCTAAGTAAATTCATGCATCCCATGTTCATGGATAAGTTTTAATATCGTTAAGATGGCAAGATTCCTGATACTGATCTATCAAAATCCCTACTGGCTTTTTCACAGAAATTAAAATTCATATAGAAATGCAAAAGACTCAGAACAGCCAAAACAATCTTGAAATAGAAGAAATGAAAATCTCACATTGATTTCAAAACTTACTACAAAGCTACAGTAATCAAGAGTGTGGTACTACCATGAAGACAGAAACACAGATCAATAAAATACAATTCAGAGTCCAAAAATAAACCCATACACTAATGGTCGATTGATTTTCCATAAGAATAGCAAAATAATTAAGTGGGGAACAGATAAGTCTTTTTGACAAATGCTGGAACAACTGAACATCCTCCACATCAAAAGAATGAAGTTGGACCCCTGCTCACAGCATACTAAGAAAAACCTCAAAATCAATTGTAGAACTAAATGTAAGAGCTAACTGTAAGTCTTTTTTAAAAAAAATAGAAGTAAATGGTTTTTTAGACAAGGTACCAAAAGAATAATGACAAAAGAAAAATAAACAGGATTTCATCAAAGGGAACCCTCTCACACTGCTGGTGGAATGCAAGCTGGTACAGCAACTCTAGAAAAAAGTATGGAGGTTCCTCAAAAAGTTGAAATTAGAGCTACCCTATGACCCAGTAATTGCACTACTAGGTATTTACCCCAAAGATACAAATCTAGTGATCTGAAGGGGCACCTGCACCCCAATGTTTAGAGCAGCAATGTCCATAATAGCCAAACTATGGAAAGAGCCCAGATGCCCATCAACAGGTGAATGGATAAAGATGTGGGGTTTGTGTGTGTGTGTGTATATATACATATATTTGTGTGTGTGTATATGTATATATTGTATATATACATATACATACACACACACACACACACACACACACACAATGGAATATTACTCAGCCATCAAAAAATGAAATCTTGCCATTTGCAATGACATGGATGGAACTAGAGGGTATTTATGCTAATCGAAATAATTCAAAGACAATTATCATACAATTTCACTCATATGTGGAATTTAAGAAATAAAACAGAGAAGCTTAGGGGGAGGGAGGGAAAAATAAAAAAAGACCAAATCAGAGAGGAAGACAAACCATAAGAGACTCTTAATCATAGGAAACAAACTGAGGGTTGCTGGATGGGAGGGGAGTGGGGGGATGGGGTAACTGAGTGATGGACATTAAGGAGGGCACTGGATGTAATGAGCATTATATATATAATATATATATATTTATATGAGACTGATGAATCACTGAACTCTATCTCTGAAACCAGTAATACACTATATGTTAATTAATCAAATTTAAATAAATTTAATAAAACAGGATTTCATCAAATTAAAAACTTTGTCCTTCAAAGGATACCATCATGAAAGTAAAAGGACAACCCACAGAATGGGAGAAGATATTTGTAAATCATATATGTGATAAGGGACGTTTATCCACAATACATAAAGACCTCTTATATCAGAAGAATAAAAAGACACCCCTATTTAAGGGGGCTGTCTGGCTCAGTCTGAAGAGCATGTGACTCTTGATCTCATGGTCGTGAGTTCGAGCCCCATGTTGGGTGGAGAGATCACTTAAATAAAAACTTAAAAAAAAAAATGGGCAAGGGAATTAAATAGAAATTTCTCCAAAGGACTATGGACCCTGGGAAGCAAACTGAGGGCTTCGGGGTGGGGGTGGGGGTGGGGATGGGATAGGCTGGTGATGGGTATTAAGGAGGGCACGTATTGCATGGTGCACTGGGTGTTATACGCAAGTAATGAATCATGGAACTTTACATCAAAAACTAGGGATGTACTGTATGGTGACTAACATAATATAATAAAAAATATTATTATTAAATAAAAAAATAATTTCTCCAAAAATGATAAAACAAATGGCCAAGTATATGAAAAGATGTTCAACATTATAGTAATCAGAGAATTATGAATCAAAACCACAATGATGTATCACTCACACCCCTTAGGATGGCTACTATCAAAATATATAAAAATAAATAAATACACCAGAAAGTAACAACTGCTGGTAAGGATGTGAAGAAATTAGAATCCTTAGGTGCTGTGGTTGGAATGTAAAATGGTGTAACTGCTATGCAAAGCAACAGAGGCTCCCCAAAACATTAAAAACTGAACTACAGTATGATCTAGCAATCCCACTTCTGGGTATATATCCAAAAGAAATGAAAATAGGATTTCAAAGAGATACTTACACACCCATGTTCACAGCAGCACTATTCTGATAACTAAAAGGTGGAAGCAGCCCAAATGTTCATCAACTGATGAATGAATTTTAAAAATGTATATATACCACATACAATGGGATATATCCAGATGTAAGAAGGAAGTCCTGTCACATACTACAACATCCATGAATCCTGAGGACACATTATGCTAAATTTAAAAAGCCAGTCACAAAAAAGACAAATACTATATTAATTACACTTATACGAAGTATCTAAAGTAGTCAAAGCAACAGAAAAGAAACAAAAAGTAGAATGGTGGATACCAGGGTCTAGGGAGAGAGGGAAAAAGGGACTTTGTTGTTTAATGGAATGGATACAGAGTTTCAATTTTGTAAAATGAGAAGTTCTAGAGATCTATTTTAAAACAATGTTAATACATTTAACAATAATATGGCTAAGATGGTAAAATTTATGTTATCTGTTTTTTACCGCAAAAAAAAAAATGAGCAAAAAATTTGAATAGACATTTCTCTAAAGAAGATACACAATACAATACAATAAGCACAAGAAATGCTGCTCAACACAATTAGTTATAGGGAAATATAAATCAAAATCACAACGAGATACCACTTCACATCCACTGGGTTGAATATAATCAAAAAGAGAAACAGTAAAAAGTTTTCCAGAGAATGTGGAGAAATCACAATCCTCATACTGCTAGTGCAACTGTTGTAAAATGGTCAGCCACCGTGGAAAACAGTTTGGCAGCTCCTCAACAATTAAATGTAGAGGTATATGATCCAGCAATTTCACTCCTAGGTATATATCCCAAAAAGTTGAAAAAATAAGTCCATATAAAAATGTGCTCAACAATGTTCATAGCAGCATTATTCATAATTGCCACAAAGTGCAAACAATCCAAATGTCCATTAACTGATGAATGGATAAACTGTGGTATAGCCATACAATGGAATGCTATTCATCCAGGAAAACAAGTAAAGTACTGCTGTATATGCATGACATGGATGAACCTTGAAAAGATGCTAAGTGAATACAGCCAGACACAAAAAGGCCACATATTATATGATTTCTCTTGTATAAAATGTCTACAACAGGCAAATCCACGGAGACAGAAATAAATTAGTGGCTGCCATGGGCTGGGGCTGCCATGGGCTGGGGCTGGGAAGAATGAGGAAATGTAGTAAGTTGAATAATGACCTCAAAAAATATTAGATTCTACTCCCTGAAACATATATATGTTACCTGATTTGGGAAAAGGGTCTTTGCAGATGTGATTAAGAATCCTGAGATGGGGAGATTATCCTGGATTATACAAATGGGCCCAAAATGCCATCATAAGTATCCTCAGTAAGAGAGGCAGAAGTATTCACACTTACAGTAGAAGAAAGCATTGTAATAAGACTGGAGTGACATGGCCAAAGCCAAGGAATGCCAGCTGGAAGTGGCAAGCAATGCATTCTCCCCTAGAGTCTCCCGGATGGCGTGGCCCTGCCAACACCCTGATTTAGGCCAGGTGATACTGATTTCTTAACTTCTGGCCTCCAGAATTGAGAGGGAATAAAGTTTTGTTGTTTTAATCCACCAAGATTGTGGTAATTTGTTATAGTAGCCGCAGGAAACTAAAACAGGGCTTTAGGGCTAATGAAATGTTCGGGAATTAGACAGTGGTAAAAACTGCGCAATTCTGTGAATATACTAAAAATCATTCAATTTTGCATTCTACAGAGTGAAATGTATAGTATGTGAATTATATCTCAATTAAAGAAAAAAATGCCTAGCAATAGGCTAGTGTGACCCCCCAACAACCCAACAACTAATACTAAATTTTCAAAGCCCCTGAACAGACTCCATTCATGTAACACGAGTTAGGTGATTAGGATTATGGTAACAATGAAAACTAATCTAGCCCACAAAGAGAGTTAAACTAGTATCAGATGGTCAATTTATAAATTTGTAGTGGGAGGCATATGTTCCTAGGGATGGATGGATATCTTCTTGTAGAGTGGACACCACTCTGACACTAAGGTCTTGAAACATCAACTTAATTATCATTAGGACTGCTAAATATCCTGATTTGACCATGACAATCCAGTTTGACCTGCTGCCCCTGTGTATTTTTTAATAGTGCCACTTTTCACTCTTAAAAATACACCAATTTCAGCGCGTCTGGGTGGTTCAGTCAGTAAAGCGTCTGAATCTTGATTTCAGCTCAGGTCATGATCTCAGGGTTGTGAGATCAAGCCCCACATTGGGCTCTGTGCTCAGCAGGATGTGTGCTTATTTTCTCTCTCTCCCTCCCCCATTAAAAAAATGATTTTGGTGATAAGTTAATCAATGTACTTGTAAGGAATCTGGAAGTTGTGAAAGTGGTGAGAGCATATTCTGTGCATACTATTTGTGCCCTGTCATTAATCTCTATGTAACATATATCTCCCTGCTATTGGAAAGCTCCCAAAGAAAAAAAATCCTGGTAAGACTTCCACAAAGCATCCATATTTTGTTTTTCAAATGTATACAATAATAATGCTTAGCTGAACTCTCAAAACTCTACTATTCAGTGTTACTCAAATGACTAATTTATACATTTAAAGGAAAGAATAAGGAATGCACCTAAGAATACTTGTTGTTGACAAGTATAAGGAACTTACAAAAGATAGTTTAAAATAACTTGTACCCAAATTTTTTAATTGTTATGAAATCAAAAGATGAAAGTCATTATTTTTTTCATATCAAATTGACCCTAACATAATAATGCTGTGTTAGAACTCCTGGGTACAAAAGAAGGAGGAGGGGGGAATTTATTTCCTCCCTCCCTCCCTCCCTTCCTCCCTTCCTTCTTCTCTCCCTCCCTTGCTTTGCTCCCCTCCCTCCCCTCCCTCCCTTCCTTTCTTTTAAGGAAATTAGGAAGAAATTGTTACTCTATGAAAAGATCATAAGAAGTTCTATGGGTGTTCAAACATATAAGGTTGGTAATGCTCTGATGGTCACTATTTTGGATGAACTACAGCTATAAAACATATTAAATTAGTAGAATTAGAACATATCCCTTTCCACAGAAGACTGGGAAACAAACAAATGACACAGGAGCAAAATGATAAAGAACCGTACAGTTTTGACAGTCTCCTAACCCTAACCCCTAACAGAGAAAAGAGCAGGGAGAAGCATCAAGATGGTGTTTGTGAGGAATCTGAGTATTAGGAAGTATTTGGTGAGCCTACCATATGCCAGGTACTGGTCTAGGTACTAGGGATATAGTAGTGATTGATACAAAGACCCTTTCTTCAGGGAGCTGACACTGCAATAGAGCTAACTGGAAAATACATTTAAAGAGATATACACATACAATGTTATTACGTACAATGTTATAGTATCATGTATTACATATTTCAATACATAAATAATGTAATATAAAACATACAAAATATATTATTATATATGTGTGTGTACATATATATATAATTTTAAATGGTTATAAATGCTATAGAGAAAATAAAGGAGGAAATGAGCCAGGTAGTATGGAGGCAGGCTGATACTTGTATGGCATGGTTATGGAGATCTGGGGAAGAATTCTCCAGCAGAAGGAAGAACAAATGCAAAGGCTCCGAGACTGGAGCACGCTTACCAAATTTAAGGACTGGTCAAGAGGCTAACATAGGCAAGCCAATGGAAAGGGAGAGAAACTGGAAAGGAGATCAAAGAATGATTTTGTTGTAGTATGTTAATGTAGTCGATTCTAAGTTGTTTGGTTTTTACTCTGAGTATGATATATCGGTCACTGGGAATTTTGAGTGAGAAGTGATATGATCTTTCATTTCAAAAGGATCACTGTGGCTGCTGTGTGAAGAAATAAGACTTTAGAAGGTAGTAACTCGAAGCAGGAAGGCAAGTTAAGATGCTACTGAAATAATACAGACAAAAGATTATTATAATACAAGACAGGGATACTGAGAAGCGGTCAAAGTTTAGATCAAAACCTTGAAGGTCCACAAGATTTGCTGACAGATTGGATTTGGGATGTGAAGAAGAGGACGACACATATAAGGGGTGATGCTGAGCAAATAAACATGAGACCAGAGCTCAGGGAAAGACCTGGGCTAAGTACATAAATTTTAGAGTCTTTGGCATGTAATGTTATTTAAAACACAAGACTGGATGAGGTCATATAGGGAAAGAGGTCTGATATCCAAATCCTGGGGCGTTCCATTGGTTAGAGGTCAGGAACATGAGAAGAAACCAGAAAAGGATATGAAGAAGGAAGAGTTACTCAGACCNGGGGGGGGGGGGGGGCACGGTAATCGAGAACAGAGAAAAGAGAATAGAGAAGGAGAATAGAGAAAGGAGAATAGAGAGAGACTAGAGAAAAGGAGAATAGAGGAGAATAGAGAAAAAGCATGTTGTAATCCAAATGAAAAATTATTTTCAGGGAAGAGAAAATGAATGACTCTGATAAATGATGTTATAGGTCACATAAATTAATAACTAATAATTCAGGATGCCTGGGTGACTCAGTCAGTTAAGCATCTTCCTTCGGCTCAGGTCATGATCTTGGGGTCCTGGGATCAAGTGCTGCAATGGCCTCCCTGCTCAGCAGGGAGTCCACTTCTCTCTCTCATTCTCCCTTGGTGCTTGTGCTCTCTCTTTCTCTCACATAAATAAATAAGATCTTAAAAAGAAATGAGTAACAATTGACCATTGGGTTAAGCACTGTGGAATTCACTGGTGATCTTGACAAGAGTGGATTTAAAGGAGTATGGGAGAACTAGAGGAAGCAAATATGGACAACTCTGGAGAAATTTTCCTCTAACGAAAGCAAATATGAAATAAAATAAGCAGAAGGGGGATGTGCAATTAAAAGATGGATTTTTAATGAGAGGTGACAGTACAATCAGTCTGTTTGCTGATGAGAATGATCCAGAGAAACTGAAAACTTAATCCAGGACAAAGAGGAGACTTGCTTGAACAATATTCCTGAATAAACAAAAACTGCTTGGATTTAGTACACAAGGGGAAGTTTTGCCCTTAGCCTGGAGCCAAATAATTCACTCATAATAAAAGAACAATATAGAGAAGAGTTGGAATGGTGGATAAATGGGTGTGCTAGTCACCCTCCAAGATGGTCCCAAATGAATCCTGCTTCCTAGAATTCACACTCTTGTGTCTTCCTCTCCCACACTATCATAGGGTTAGCCTATGTGACTAAGCAAATACAGAAGTAATGGTATGTAACTTCTGAAAAAGACTCTGCATTTCACCTTGGGAGCAAGCTCCCTCTTGAATCACTCACTCTGAGGGAAGCCAGCTGCCATGACAGGAGCAGCGCCATGGAGAGGCCTACAGAGTAAAGAACTGAGAACCGTGCTAACGGTCACGTGAACAAGCTCAGAGATTGATCATCCAACAAAACTCAAGTCTTCAGAGACTGCCAATCCAGCCAAAAGCTTCACTAAACCTCATAAAATACCCCGAGACAGAATCACCTAGCTAAGCCAGTCCCAGATCCTAGAGTATGACAAAGAAATAAACGTTTCTTAGGTCATTAAGTTTGAGACAATGTGTTACGCAGCAATAAATAACTATATAATGGGTCTCACTGCGCTACATACACAAGTCACTGGGCATACAACATTCTTACTGTTTTGCCTATTGGCATGAAATGAATTCATACGGCCTCCCCTACCCAGTCACATTCAATTACTTCATGAAATAAAGCCCTCAGGAAATGGTTGTAGAAACGAACAAACTAACCCTATGCAATCATGTCTAACCAATACACATTTACCCTGAATGAACCACTTTAATACATTAGCTGAATTCTTAGGTATGTGTATCAGCCCATTTTAGCCTCCTACTACCATTGTAAAAGAAATCAGTTTTACATAGCTTAAAATGTATGATCCTCTTATTTTCTTTTTCCTTTCAAGAGGGCAGGTGAAAGAATGCCACCCTCCCTGTTTTTAAGGAAGCAATATAGAGACCTCCAGAATTACCTAAATCAGTGATTGGCTTGAATTCATCAGACATATTCAGGTCATACACAATCAGAAAACACTGTCTAAACAGTCGTATTTAATACAGGAGAAAATAAGAGAAAACTGAAGAAAAATGATATCGTCTTGGTCCTTATGAAGACCTCTCATCTTACCTCAGGTGTGCACTGAAACTTCTAAGAACTTGAGATATTCCAGGCAGGAGAAGGTCACATCCTTGAGGCAACCACAGAGGAGGATGAGGGTTACTTACACGTTACAGGGATATTTCGTATCACACTGCCTACCTGATATTGCCATCTGGGCGTTCATCAAGCATCTCACACTTAACCAGAAGAGAACTGGATTCCTTTCCCCCACACCTGTTCCTCCCATCTACCCTCTCTCAGTAAAGAAAACACCCTGCCTGCCAACTGCCCAAACCCAAAGCCTGGAAACCACCCTGGGTCCTGGCGGTCAGGAGGACGTCATGAGGGTGGAAGAGTCCAAAACAGAGTCCAGGCAGAGATACAGCACACTAGAAAAATGAACAAGGCGCTGAGGCTGGGGACAGGGAGCAATACATGAATTTACAAACGCCTGAGTCGCCTTGAAGGCTCTGGGCCAACAGACGTCCCAAACAGGGAGGAGGCTGGCTGGGGACATTTAAATGCCTTCAGTTTAACAAGAGACCCCAGCGGGCCAGGGGAGGGGAAGGTATTAGGAGCCAGGGCAGGCCCCTTGTCCAGGAGGCCCAGGCTGGGCCCAGGCTTGGGGGTGGGGCGGCCCGGCAGGGTGGGGGAGGGGATGCTGCCCGGAAGGCTCCTGCTGAGATCGGGGAAGGGGGTGTGCTTGAAGGGGGTCTCAGGACCCACCGGGGGTCGCTTACCGGACACTCCCTTCGGAGGCTTCAGCAACAGGCACAGGCCGCTCAGGCGGAGCGAGACCAGGAGCGGTGTGGCCCGCGGGGCTACGGGAGCGGAATCCCTCCCATCGCCCCTCTGGGAGCACTGGGGCCGCGCCACGCCCCCGTCCTCACCGGCCCCCGTCCGCCGCAGTCCCTAAGCGGCCGGAGGCGCACCGCCCCAAGGCGCTCCCCAGGCGAAGCCCGAGGGGACGACGCCTCCTCAGGCCCCAGGCCCCGCCGACGCGGCCGCCTCCGCACGCGCGGCCGCTGCGATCTGTGATTGGCTGCCAGGTGCGGGCCCCAGGCCGGCGCGGCTCTGGGCTCTGCGACCTGATTGGCGGCGAGGCCGGTCCGGCGCCTGCGCGCGCTCTGGCGCCCCTGGTGGCGATCCGTGGGCGCGGGGTCAGAATGACAGGGGTGAGGGTAGCAGCAATGACCCGCAGTCCCTTGAAGAGTCTTGGGAGGTGAAGGTTGCAGAGCTGACCGGGGTTCAAGTATCCCCAATCCATCAGGGGATTCTTTTGCCGACCTGGAGTTTAGCTCTCGTAATCCTGAGGTGTGGTCCCTTTTTCATAAAAGCACCAGCTGCTGGCCCCGTGTTTAAGAGAACCTGACCACACAACTGGGTCTTGATGCCCATACTCTTCACGTTGCATCTGGTCAAGCTATATAAAAATAACCTGGCACTTATTTTTGTGTAGTTTGCAGAATGAACTTTACATTTGTTAATGTCTGGGAAAAACCACAAAGAGAATATTATTTTGTAACGTGAAAATTACGTAAAATTTAAATTTCAGGGTCCATAACTAAAGTTTTATTGGAATACAGACACACCCATTCCTTTAGGTATTGTCTATGGCTGCTTTCCTCTTAAAACAGCAGTTAATTAATTGCCAGAAATCATTTTGAAAAGTCTTAAATATTTACTACCTGGCCCTTTACAAATTTTCTTAATTGCTATTTCTGCCAGAAGTCTGTCTATTTTAGTAATGTTTTGAAAAGAAAAAAAAAAGACAGCTTTTGGGTTTGTTAATCTATAATGCGATTTTCATCTCTAGTTCATTTATATTTTCCACTCTTTACTTTTTTATTATCTCTATAGGTTCTGTTGTTCCTCTTTACAATATTTTTAATTTTTTTAAATTGTAGTTGACATGTTATATTAGTTTCAGGTGTACATTCTATACATTACACAGTAATCACCATGATAAGTGTAGTTACCATGTGTCGCCATACAAAGTTATCCTCTTTATAATTTTTTTTGAGATAAATGCCTAGGTGGTTTATTTGTAAACTCCCGGTTATTTCTTTTGTATGTAATGCTACAAATTCACCTTCATTTACTTAAGTACAATTTAACCATATCCTACAATTTTTGCTTCATAATATGTTCATTATCATTCAAATCCAAGTAGGTCTTCCCTAGTGATTCCCTTTTTAACACAAGGGTTATGTAGTAATATGGTATTTATTTTCCAAATCTGTGGGATTTTAAAAAGCTATTCCTTTATGAATTTCTCATCTTGTTCCATTATGATCAGATCACACAGTCTAAATATTACCGATCCTTTGCATTTGAGGATTTCTGTTCAGTGAAGCATACCATAGGCAAAATGAAGAGGGTATTGATACAAAGAAAGTATTTTCAATGTCTGAAATGTGTATTTGGGAAATGCCCTCCTTTAGGCCTCAAAATTACTTCAATATTCTTCATTAAGTTACTATTAACCATGCTTCAGGCATTTATTCAAATGTCACTAGTTTTTTGACTAATGTCCTTTTTCTGTTGCAGATTCCCATACAGGATATTGCACCACACTTAGTCATAGTGTCTCCTTAGCCTACTTAGGTCTATGAGTTTGTTAAACTTTACTTGTTTTTCATGACCTTGACAATTTTAAGGAGTTTTTAAGTGTCCGATATTTTGCAGAATGTCTCAATATGGGTTTGATGTTTTCCTCATGGTTACACGGGGGATATAGGTTTTTAGAATTATACACAAACAATAAATCATGGAACACTACATCAAAAACTAATGATGTACTGTATGGTGACTAACATACCATAATAAAAAAATAAAGAATTATACCACAGAGGTGATATGTCCTTATCACTTCCCACCAGGGATACATGCTATCACTATGACTTACCACTAATTTCTCCACTGTAAAGTTACTTTTTTCTCCTTTCCATATTCTGCTCTTTGGAGGCAAGTCACTAAATCTAGCCCACCCTAAGGGGCTACATGTAGTCTCATTGAGGGGAGAATGTCTATGAGATACACAAATTATTAAGAGTACAGAAATTATTTGGGCTTCATTTGTAAGGAAAAATTGTTTACCCTGCCTTTAAATCTAATTTTAAATTAATCTAGAGTAAATAAACTAAAAATCCAGTACTTCAGTCATACTGGCTATATTTCAATGGCTCAGTAATCACATGTAGCACATTGGACAGAGCAGATATAGAACATTCCCATCACTGCAGAAGCTTCTATTGACAGCACTGATTTATTTTTTTTTAAGATTTTATTTATTTATTTATTTATTTATTTATTTGACAGAGAGAGAGCAGCAGAAGGAGAGGGAGAAGCAGACTCCCCACCAAGCAAGGAGCCTGATGCAGGACTTGATCCCGGGACCCCAGGATCATGACATGAGCTGAAGGCAGACACTTAATCAACTGAGCCACCCAGGCACCCTTGACAGCACTGATTTAAATCATTATTTTTCTAACCTTTCTACTCCTCCCTTTCCCTTGTCTTCTTCACTGAGGGACAATTGACATAAACATTATATTAGCCTAGGGTGTACATCATAATGATTTGATATTTGAATATTTGTGTATATTGTGAAATGATCACAATAAGTCTAATGAACATCCATCCATCACCAAATATAGCAACAAATTCTTTTTCTTGTGATGAGAACTTTTTTTTTATTCTATTTATTTATTTGTCACAGAGAGAGAGACAGCCAGCGAGAGAGGGAACACAAGCTGGGGGAGTGGGAGAGATAGAAGCAGGCTCCCTGAGAAGTGTGGAGCCCGATGTAGGGCTCAATCCCAGGACCCTGGGATCATACTCTGAGCCGAAGGCAGATGCTTAACGACTGAGACACCCAGGCGCCCCTATGATGAGAACATTTAAGATTTACTCTTTTAGCAACTTTCAACTATGCAATATGGTATTATCAACTATAGTCACCATGCTGCACATTACCTCCCCATGGCTTATTTTATAACTGGAAGTTCAAAAGTCTGGATCTCCTTCACCCATTTTGCCCACCCCAACCCTTCTTCTTTTCAAATGTATGCAGTTTAAATATGAATTCCTTCTAACTGCTTTAGCTCCACCTTATAATGAGCATAGAGAACAGTATGCAAGAGGTTTGTGAAAGTGCAAGAATGGCATTCTGCACTTTAGGCTCCTGGCCTCCTACACCCTAGTCCCAGCCCTGTTTTTAATTATATTGCTTAATTTTTGAACTCTGTTTTTTTTTCTCAATTATCTTCCTGTTATTGATTTCTAGCTCGATTCCCCCAAAGTCAGTGGGTAGCTACAAACAGCCCTACAGCTAACACCATGATTAATGATGAACTCTTGCATACGAGTCTAAGAGCAAGACAAGTATGGCCATTATAACCACTTCAATTCAACAAAGAACCTGAATAGCCAAGACAACTTTGAACAACAACGCTGGAGAACTTAATCTCCCAGATATTTTTATTAGTCAGCATTCTCCAGAGAGACAGAACCAATAGGATAAAAAGAGAGAGAGATGGGGTTTATGCAATTGTGGAGACCAGAAGTCTCATCATATGCTTTCTGAAAGATAGAGAACCAGGAATGCTAGTGGCGTAATTCAGTCTCAGTCTGAAGGTTCGAGAACCAGGAGCTCTGATGTCCAAAGGCAGAAGAGACGGATGATCCATCTCAAGAAAGGAGAGGGGAAAATTTTTTTCCTTCACTTTTGTTCTCTTAGGGCTCTCAATGGATTAGATTGGATAATGCTCACCCATGTTGCTGAGGGTTTATCTTGCTTACTCAGTCTGCTGATTCAAATGCTAATCTCTAAATGCAAAAGGCTAAAGAGTAAAGCTTCTAGAAGAAAACTTAGAAGGAATATATTTACATCCTTGGTAGACAATAATTTCTTAAATATGATGCACCATGAAGCACCAACCCTAATGTGCATATACACACCCATGAAACCACCTTCTAGGTCAAGATGTGGGACATTTCCAGTGCCCCATGCCCTTCCCAATTGACAGTATAGTTAAAAAAAAAAAAAAAAAAAAAAAAAGATGGGGCACCGGGGTGGTGCAGTCAGTTGGGCATCTGACTCTTGGTTTCAGCTCAAGGTCATGACCTCAGGGTCCTGTGCTCAGTGCAGAGTCTGCTTGAGATTCTCCCTCTGTCTCTGCCCCTCCCACTCCTGCACGTGCGTGCTCTCTCTCTCTCTTTTTCTTTCTCTAAAATAATAAGTAAGTAAATAAATAAGAGAGGGAGCAAGACTTGAATAGGAACTTAGAAGAAGAGGATGATAGTCAAGTGGCCAATGATCATATAAAAAAGTATTCTCCATTCATTACTCATCAGGGAAATGCAGATGAAAACAACAATGTCATAGCACGACAACTTCAAGAGAATGGCCCTAATGGAAAGGACTGACAGTACCAGGTATTTTATCTGCTGCACTGGAATTCTCAATATTGTTGGTGGAAATGTACATTATTTCAATCACTCTGACAAAGTGTTTGGCAGAATCTGCTCTAAAAACTAAATTAGTGTAGTTCTGGAACGTCTCATTAGTATACATATATTCTAGAGAAGTGACTACATATGTCTACCAAAAGACATGCACCAACTCACGGCAGCTTTATTAGAAATAGCAAAAGACTCAGCCTCAAAGTCCATCAGGAGTAAAATGGACATATAAAACTCTACCACATTCATTCAATGGGATTCTACCTAGCAATGAAAAAGAACGTCCTAAGCCTGCATACAGCAAGAATGCATGCATCCCACTTATTTAAAGAAAAACAAAGACAAAAATCTGTTGTGTGATCCCATTTACTTACAGCTTAAAAACAGAAAAACAAAATCTATGGTAGTAGAGGTCAGAATAGTGTTTACTTTTCAGGGACAGGTTGACTGGGAAGGAGCATGAGGAAGCCTTCTAAGCTACTTCTTGACAGTAGGGACCTGAAGAATTGTCACCGTAAAACCTATCACTGACTATTATCATTCACAGCCATGACGTACAGATGGCCTAGCCTCAATTCTGCCTTTCAGTATCCCTAGAGGTGGGTAGAACATAACTTGAGCTATGATGCAGCAGTGGTAACAACTGGAATACCTAGAGTTCATGGCAATCCTGTTTTTAGATTTCACAGGTGACAACTAGAGATCAGTGTTGCTCACAATAGTCGATGCTGCAGTTTGAATCATAAGCTCTGTTTCAGAAGGCAACCCTTCCAATTACTTTGGCTCAAGAAGCTCAATGCTTCTTGGTTTGCTGCTCTGTTTTCCCCTTTGAAGTAAAAAATCGTCTCTGGCATTTGGAACACTGAAAGGCTCTTGTTCTGGTGCCTCCAACAATGATTCATGTAGACTCTGACAGCTCTGAAAATGTTGAGACAGAATGGACAAAGCAAAGTCTTAGTGTTTTCAGGCCATGTTCTGGAATGTGTTTCCACATCAGCAAAAGCTGACGATCTGTAATTGCAAACCTGGCACACACAGTGTTTTGCCAGGCTTACGATTGTCCTTCACATGCTGTAAGAAAACGTGGTCCATTTTGAATGACAATTCGCAAACTTTAACGACAGCGGAGGGCTCCTGGCTAGTATGTACACTTCCAATGTGACACTGCAGCTGGAAGGGAGTGGGAAGTCCGGGGTGGCAGTGCTGGCAGGTGGTGTGGATTTCCCAGCTGTCACCCTTCTGCTTCTCAAGTTCCAAATGGCTCCTCACATGGCTCATAAACTTGACATTCTTTAGAACTTTCAAACAGCTGAGGCATTTAAAGGTTGTGTGAGTCTTCTGTTTTGGCTGCCTGTCTCCTTTACGCTGCCCACAGTGAAAGTAATGAAGTAACGTGATCAGATTTTCTTTCTTAGGATCAACAGTCTGGTTTTGACCTGCTAGACTCAAAAAGTCTGGTTTTTCCAGCCTTTTGAATTTATTTTTTGTGTCTAGATCCATAAGATTGAAATGTGTCCAGTCATTTGCATAAGCCCAAGAAAATAATGCTCCATTCTGAACGTGGGTTAATGAGGATGGGATACCTTTGAGGTTGTGCTCATGCTCACTGTAGGAGAAAAATGACCACAGCTGAGGAATGTCCTCTTGGGATTCCATCACTGAGTTCAGGTCTTTTGGGATTTCCACTGTTTATATTGGAAGTGGGAATTTGAATTTCAAGGACTTCCACTCTTGCCTCCTAAAGAAAGTGCTCCAAGCAGCAAATCTGAGGTACTGTGAGGCATGACTTGTGGTGAGCTCATTGTATAATCAGGTTTAGATGAGGGCTTAAAAATAATAGGAGGATCTATTACTTTCCATTCGGATTGGGGTGGCCACTATGAGTCCCCATGGGTCACGAGGTCTGCAGGCTACAATGCACAAGCAGGATCTTGACTCCAGTAGCCTTTTTTTCTTTCAGAATATCATTCCAGGGTCACTCTGCTCAAAAGGTTTGAAATGACTGGTTTTGAATTTGAAATTGCTCTGATAAAGAGAATTTCTGCATCTTCATTTACACGTTCTACCCTGTGAAAATCAGCTCAGCATCTTCATTTTCCCTGTTCCTGTGTTTGGATTCTGTGTTCTTCTCTGGTGGTTCTGGCTCTTGTCTTTCCTCACATGACAAGGAAAGACCTGCCATTTTCAAACTGGTTTTTCCTTGAAGAGGTCCCTTCAACTTCCAGTGCTTTCTTTTTGTAAATTAGCATCTGAGTAAAACCAATAGTATTTATTTCAAAAACCAAAATTATTACTTTATTTAATCCTCCCCTGAAATGCTGAGATGACTCTTAGCATCCTTATTTTTCACCTGAGGAAACAGGCTCCAACTATGTAGGTGACAAGATAGTCCTAGAGTTACCTCTCCAGCCCCCCAGGTCTCTAGCAATTGCGAGCTCAACATACCTCTTCTGAGGCCATGATTAAGGTGAGGCAAGTGAGGGATTAGGGCACAATATTTAAGGGCAAGATTCAAAGAGGCACAGGTTCAGCATCTCAGAGCACCTGCCTCCTGCATTTCAGCACCCTAGGCATCTCACTGGCCTCCCCCTACTCCCAGGTGTACCGTCTGGGATATCTAAAACTTAAATCTTTTCAGTCCCCTAAAAACAAACAAACAAACAAACAAACAAACAAAAAACAACTTGCCCCTCCTTCAGTGTTCCTTTTCTGAGTAAACACTCCTAGTCACTCAGTTCACAAACTTTGGAGACGTCCTTTGCCAATCTTTCCCCCATACCCCACAGCCAGTCAATGAGCAAACCTTGCCTGCTCTGTTTTCCAAAGATATCCAGAACCCCGACAACCCTCGTCTACCTCTACTGCCCCCTCCCTAATCCAAGACACCATGTTCTCTCCCTAGATCAAGACTACAGGCATCTTATTCTCTCCTTGGATGACATTCGAAAACACCATGTTGTCTCCCTGGATCATTGCAGAAGTTTTCCACCTCATACTTCTTTTGTCATATTTCCCCATAGCGTCCCCAGTGCACCTGTTAAAATATGTAAAAAAAAAACTGGCAGACAGTTTTTTGCTTATAGAACTCCAATGGCTTCCCAACTCACTCAGAAGGCCAATGAACATGAAATGTCAAAAAAGAGCCCTAGGACTTTGGCCCACACCCACCAGTCCTTGCCTTTTCTGCCTCTCCCTCCCTCCATTGCAGGTACTCTGTGAGTCTGGAAGGCACCACGCCCTGTGTTACCTCAGGACTTCTGTGGCTCCCCCTGCCCTGAATGCTCTTCCCCCAGATATCCCCATCCTGGCTTCTGGCCTGCTTTAGGTCCATAGCTTCTCAGCAAGGCTTCCCTAACCATGCTATCAAAAATCACCACCCCTCCCAACTCACATGTCCTACTCACTCCCAACACTATTTCTCAACCTAGTATTTATCACCTGCCTAACACCCAATACAGTTAACCCTAAACACCAGGGTTTCAACTGCACAGGTCCACTTATATGCAAATTTTTTCAATGAATACAGCACAATGCTATAAATGTATTTTCTCTTGAGGTTTTTTTTTTTTTTAAGATTTTATTTTTAAGTAAACCCAACATAGAGCTCGAACTCACAACCCCAAGATCAAGAGTCGCATGCTCTACTGACTCAGCCAGGTGCCCCCCCTCTTGATTTTCTTTTTTTTTTTTTTAAAGATTTTATTTATTTATTTGACAGAGATAGAGACAGCCAGCGAGAGAGGGAACACAAGCAGGGGGAGTGGGAGAGGAAGAAGCAGGCTCATAGCAGAGGAGCCTGATGTGGGGCTCGATCCCACAACGCTGGGATCACGCCCTGAGCCGAAGGCAGATGCTTAACCGCTGTGTCACCCAGGCGCCCCCCCTCTTGATTTTCTTAATAACATTTTCTTTTTTCTAGCTTACTATATTATGAGGATACAATATACAATACATGAAAATACAAAATATGTGTGAGTTGACTGTTGATATTATCAGTAAGGGATCTAGTCAACAGTAGGCTAATAGTAGTTAGACTTTGGCGGAGTCAAAAGATTACACCGATTTTCTACTGCTTAGGGAGTTGGTGCTCCTAACCCCTTCCATGCTGGTCGAGGGTCAACTCTATATAAATGTATCTTGCTTTTGTTTTCTATCTCCACCCACTAGACTGTAAATCGAGGGAGGAAAGGGACTTGTGTTTCCTTTACTGCTGTATCCTAAGTTCCTAGAGCAATGTCTGGCATACTGTCAATGCTAAATCTTTGCTACCCAAATAATTAGTAGCTGTTATCAATATGATCGTATATGTGTACAACAGACACAAACCCACTAATTCCAGGCTCTCCAAGCATTTAGAGCATTAAATCCAAATGATTTAACACTATCATGCGAGAGAAACATTCTAGCCAGTATGTAGGGGTGGGTATGTGTAGTTGAAACAAAAGTTTTGTCAAAGAATACCCTCCCTACAATGGATATGCAACCTTCTATGCTATTAACAGATTTCATCGATGCAAAAGAACAGTTAGTGTTTACATTTTCCCATTTCTAAAAAAAGACTGTGTCTCATCAGTAACATTTAATAGTTTGTTTGGCAGCATATATTCTTTGTATTGTATGGTGATGAGAGAAATAATGTTGTGTCTTACAGTTGATGGCATCTTAGATGCAATGAAAAATTCTAATTTTTTTCCATAAGCTGATTGCGGCCCATTAAATTTATTTTGCAGTTCACTAATAGGATGCTAGCTGCATTTTTTCAAATGGTTTAAGTCAGGGATTGGCTGGCCTCCTGTTTTTGCACAGCCAGTGAGCTAAAATGTTTTTTACATTTTTAAGGGTTTTGTTTTTGTTTTTGTTTTGTTTTGTTTTACTTTATATCAGCCCACTCCTTTCTGAATCTGTTTTCAGGGATCAATGTTCATATGCTGGTTTGCTCTGGTAACCTCTCACCTTCTTCACTCTCCCTTCCCTCAGCATCTTCTAAACTGAATCTCAGGCTATCCCTCCGGATGCCCTTACAGCCCTCTTTGCCTACCGATTTCTTCGGGGAAGAAAAGGCTTCAAGCTCTCCTGACAGCCAAAAGAAATATTTGTAGTCCCACTCCTTCCAGTGCATCCAAGTCACAGAATTAGAACAGAAATCCAGTTTGCTAATTAAAATGTTCTAAAGTGCCATGATCTGATATGACTTTAAAAATACCTCTCTTACCAAACTAACATGTTGTACATCTTAAACTTACACAGTATTATGTCAATAAAGCTGGATAAACAGATGAACAACTAAAATGTCATTCTGTGTAAATGTGACAAATGAAACTCAAAGTGGTATTGTAACAGAGGGTCCTTAATCTTGCCTGGGAGCTATGGAAGAACTGTCTTTTGGGCCTTTCAAGTAGCTCCGGGCATTTCCAGTAGGAAAGCAGGGTTAAATGAAGTGACAGGTTTTCCACAGTAGAAAGTCCCAATGGTGAGAAAGTCCTCCTGGACCCCCATAGTTTCCTACTACTTTGTCCTGTCCCACTCTGTTCCAGCCACACAGCCCTTCTTGCATTAGGACCTTTGCACTTGATAGTAATATTTAAAGTTGTAAAATATGATAAAGGCAAATAAAGCACAACTGTGTGGTTATTGGGCCTGTGAACTATCAGTTAGGCACTTCAAATTTAAAGATATGTTAATTTGGGCACCTTGGTAGCTCAGTTGGTTAAGCATCCGCCTTTGGCTTAGGTCTTGCATGATCCCAGGGTCCTGGGATGGAGTCCTACATCCAGCTCCCTGCTCAGCAGGGAGTCTACTTCTCCCTCCCTGCCCTCTCCTGTTCTGTCTCTTGCTTTCTCTTTTCCAAATAAATAAATAAACAATCTTAAAAAAAAGGTATGTTAATTAAATTTAGTTTTTATTTTTTTATAAGATTTTATTTTTAAGTAATCTTTACAGCCAATGTGTGGCTCAAACCTACAAGCCTGAGACTGAGTCACTTGTTCCACCAACTGAACCAGCTTGGTGCTCCAAGATGTGTTAATTTTACAATTCACTAGTTCATAACGTAGTCAGTGGTACCATGTAAATTGGGATGATGTGGAATAATAGGGTCCAAAACTCTCCATAGAGAGATTTTAGTAGTGATTTTAGTGATTTTAGTAGTAGCTCAGTCTTGGAATCAGCCCAAATCCGACCTCCCACCTCCCACCCCTAAAAGTGGTATTTTAGCTTATCACTTTTGTAAGCCATTTAATCTATGAGGTCTAAGCCTGTGGTTTTCATCCTGTTACACATTAGAATTGCCCAGGGAACTCTTAGAAACACACTTGCCCAAACCAGCTGATGGCCAATTAGATAAAAATTTAAGGGAGTCCCTTTACAAATCCTCAACAGCCATGTGCCCTCCACCTGAGAAAACGCCAGTGGCTTTGGGAATTCCTCTTCCCACTTCCACCTAACAGGAGAAAGGCTTTCCCTTCACTTTTTCAGATCCATTTTAGCGTGCATAGCTCAGGGTGTCAATTCCTCCCTGGGCAACAATCAACATGACAATTTGGAACAGAGGTAAGAACAGGAATGCCACCTCTAATGACTGCATAATAATGCTTCTGATTTGGGGCATATAGCCCAGAAGACATTCAGAGGAGTAACTGAAGCTACTACAAGAAAACCCCTTCTATTCTCATGGACTTATTTATTATATATTTTTCAACATTTCCATCTGTAAAAACTAAAAGTAGAATCCATATTGAAGCCTGTCTCATTCTAGAGTGCTGATTCTCAGTGAGGGGCAATTTGTTCCTTAAGGGCATTTGATAATGTCTGGAAATGTTTTGTTTTGTTTTTAAGATTTTGTTTATTTATTTAGAAAAAGAGAACACACAAGTGGGGGGAGGGGCAGAGGAAAAGGAGAAAGAATCTCAAGTGGACTCTCCACTGACCACAGAGCCTGACTCGAGGCTCTGTCTCATGATGTTGAGATGATAACCCAAGCTGAAATCAAGCGTCGGACGCTTGACCAACTGAGCCACCCAGGTGCCCCTGGAGATGTTTTTTGACTGTCATGGTATTTCAATTATCACTATTAGCATCTCGTGGGTGGAGATCAAGGATATTGTTAAAACATCCTACAATACTCAGAATGCCCTCCCTGCCATGACCCCACCACCACCACCACAACAAATTATCCAGCTCAAAATGTCAATAGTGCCTGGGTTAAGAAACCCTGGTCCAGAGTGAAAGAAACTGCCCCACTCCTTCTCTGCATGATGTCCTTGGCAACCACTTTATAGCAAGGAGTCAGCATTCCTGACCAAGTGCTAAGATAGTTATCTGATAAACTTCAATAGGACCAAAATGTATTTTTGAAAATTAGTCATCCTTTCCCTGAGATGACTGCCAGTGAAGTTATTGACATTTAATCTTTTCCTTTTAGATTTGGTGTTAACGATGGTGATGACTAACTCTTCTATTTTCCTACAAAATGTTCCTAACAAGAGTGAATCTTTGATTTGGCTTGCTTGAAACCTTTCCCTTTGCAGCAAGACTGTAATAAAATGTAAGTGTTAAGTGTTTGTAACTAAATCATCTTGCGAGGTTTCTTTTTACTGTAGAAATAAGAGCTATTTTTTCCAATAAGATTTTATGTCTAAAAATTACCTGTAAAAATTTATAATATATTTACATGGTTTTATCAGTTCTATATTATTAATCATTATAATGGTAAATCAATAAAAAAAATTGGGGCCTTGTGCTTCCAGGAAATTATTTTTTGAATTTCAGCATCAATGTATAAATATGAGAAATAGGAGAGCATACAGAGAAGGTAAACAATAAGACTTTCAAGCATAAAATAGATCGTGTTCTATAAAATCCTATGGGGGAAGTGGACTAAATGAGAAAAAAAAAAAAAACAATGTACATGTTCTGTCCATTACTAAGAGCTCCTTCTCATATTTTTAAAATGGATGATGGTGAATATCAGAACCCTATGTTATTTACATTCTTTTGGATACATTTAAAAGAGTGATATTAAGGGGCACCTGGGTGGCTCAGTCATTAAGCGGCTGCCATCGGTTCAGGGCGCGATCCCAGGGTCCTGGGATCGAGTCCCACACTGGGCTCCCTGTTCTGCCAGGAGCCTGCTTCTTCCTCTCCCACTCCCCCTGCTTGTGTTCCCTCTCTCGTTGGCTGTCTCTCTCTTTCAAATAAAGAAATAAAATCTTAAAAAAAAAAAAGAGTGATATTAACAGTTTTATTTATTTAAAATGTCCATTTTTATTTTAGGCCAGAAATCACATCCTTTACAAGGTTTAAACTTATGATGAAAAAAATTTAGGTGTCTACTTAAAAATGTTTGGTACTGAATATAGATTTGCAAAAATAGTTTAGAGGAAAAGAAAAAAAAATGACTACTTACAGGTTTAGTTCCATGCCTCTAAGAGATTTGTCAAACCTCACAATCTCCCAGGACACTGTCAGACAGATTCCAAGGCTGCATCTCACACCAGGGAGACTCAGATGGCCAATCTGGGGAATCTGCATGTTCAATGTTTGCCTCTTTTGATTCTTATGCAAAAATATTTTAGGCAGCCTTGATCTCTCCAACATAATTAAAATATTTATACACCCACTCCTTCAAGGGAAGCCCAAGGTTGTGTGAGGTCAAGAATTCCTTTTCCTTCATTGATCTGACACACTGAGCACCTATTTCAGGACAAACATATTGTTGGGTGACCCAATAGATAATTTAAAGTTGGTGTTTGAGCTGGGGACTTCTCTCCCCCTCAGAGTCTTCAGGAAGGACCCGCAACTCCTTTTCAGGGGCTTCTGAATGTCCGGGAATGTTCAGGAAGGCTGGGATTTATAAGCAAAGCCCAGGGATCTGGGTCCAAACCTCTCAATTTGAGAAGCACTTTTGAATAACCTGGGCTGTGCTCCTTAAGTGTCAATGAATCTCAGGAATCACCTACAGGTCTTGTGAAGGTGTAGATTCTTGCTCAGGAGTTCTGGGTGGAGCCTGAGGGTGTGAATTTCTAACAAGCTCCGAGATGACGCCCGTGCCTCTTGGTTGCAGACCAAATATTGAACAGGAAGGACTAGGCAGCTTTTAAAAAGTACCGATGGCCTGGTTGATTCTGTTGATCCTACTTTAAAATGTGAGGGGAAATACCTGTGTTCTAGCCGTCTACTGTAGCTAAGAAAAGGAGGAAAAACAAATTATAAGCCATATAGCAGAATGGTCTGAAATCTAATTACCTGACCTACAAAAGGAACTTAAAATGTTAAGTTATGAATAA
The DNA here is from genome assembly GCF_002007445.2 of Ailuropoda melanoleuca. Classification (NCBI taxonomy): domain Eukaryota; kingdom Metazoa; phylum Chordata; class Mammalia; order Carnivora; family Ursidae; genus Ailuropoda; species Ailuropoda melanoleuca. Next base: position 210,167 of record NW_023192171.1, read on the forward strand.
GCAAGAGAGCTCAAGTTCAATCTGCTCTGTGTACACTGGGAGAGTCCGCGGAGGGAAGTGACTATTTATCCAAAGTGGTTTCCATGGAGAAAATGGGATGCCTTCTGCAGACTGCAGACCAACTTATCAGAAGGAATTTGGGCCTGTAGCCAATAAAGGAATGTGAGTAGGGAGAGGGCCAGAAAGAGGGAATATGCTATTCCTTAGTTCTCTCCACCTCCAGGAGCCTCCATGAAATGAGCTTTGGGCACAAGGACTCGCTGGAGTCAGTGAAAAGAATGTCTGGTTTTGATTTCATCAAAGCCTGTCACCACAGGGGCTGCCTGTCACCAGCTAACATCAGGATACTTCTGGGCAGCATGCTGGGCTCAGGAAATTGCCTACTCCCAATTTTCCTTCCCTAAGTAGCCCCATGGCCAAAGGAGCCCAGTTCATAATCAAAGGAGGCAGCTCTTTGACCTCAACGCTGTCTCTGGGACCCAAGGTCACGATAGTGAGGGTGATATATGGTCATTTTGATTATTCACCACCAGGGAGGGCTGGGTGTCTCAGACAGTCTGTGAAATTTGTACCCAGGAGGTGAGTCCACAGGACTGAGGGTCTTCCTTAAATGCAGACAAAAGCTATGTGGAAATCCGTCTCTAGGACACGGCTCAAGGAGGCACCAATGGTTCATGAGGGCACCAATCAGGGTGGTCAGCTTTTGTTGCCTTTCTCCCTCTCCAGGGGAGGTCATGGCTCTCCCAAGATTCTCACAAACTTTTTCCTCTTCCCCTCTTCCTGGGAAAGCTTTATCTCAAGAGACCTGACTTTTGTAATCAATGGCAGTGCCTTTGGCTTCCTGCTGCTTTTGTTCTCAGTTCTGTTTTGTCTTGCCCCTGGAGTAAGAAATCACAGTGGGATGGTTTCCCAGCTTAAATGCAGGGGTAGGGCACAGAGGGATCAAAATGCACAGAAACAACAAATTTAATAAATGATAACTTATATCACCTGCTTGCAAAACAGTAGGGAAATACTAATTTCCAGGCATTCCTAGATGATAAATTATGGTGGCCCCTGTTAGCTCCAGCTCCTTCAGGTGCAAAAAAGGGAGAGATAGAGGGAGCTCCCAACTCTAATGGGTACCCCCAAGGAAGAGAACCTGAGAAGTGGTCCCAGCAAAGTGCCCTGATGAACGGGCTGAGTTAGTTACAAGTCTTAGCATTGCAAGGATGGCAGAGAAGCAGTCTTTAGGAAAATGCTGTCTTTACCAGGTGGGTTAATTTAAAAACTCTAACTTACAGATGAATCATGCCAAGGAGAAAAACTCCAAGTTAAATCAAACACTGAAATCCCGAAATTGGATGTGATTCTTTCTTTGTGATTGGGAATGGATTTCAGTCAGCCTTTGAATAAATATTTTATCTTGTAAGCATTTTTATTAATTTAAAAACAAAATAAAATAAAGCATGTGTGTGGGGGGGATATTAGTGGCATAAAAGCATGTTTATAACAATGTGTTCAGGGATAATACATTGTGCCTTAAGAAACACTTTTCAATTAAAAGTCATACTTATAAAGAGTTAAAAATAAAATTAAACAACACAAAAGATCATTCTTCAGTTGTAAAGTCTCCCTCCTGCTCAAGACCACAGTTACCTGCCTCCATTTCCAAAATAAACTACTGCTAAGAATTTCTCATGGGTCCTTCAAAGCACATTGTCTTCATCTAGAAGTATGCTTCCCCTTTTCCCCTGACATTTTATGCAAATAAATTTTCATACCCTGCATCGAAATTGAGCCTTATTAACATAATTTTACTGAATGATTTCAACTTGGATGGGGAGAAATCCATCAGGGACCTTGAGGATTATTGTCATGTGATTTCAAAGATTCAGAGGCAAACAAGAATGCACCTTCTCTTCTGAGGAGTTTGTGGGGAAATATTACAAAAGGAGGCAAGAGATCCTTCGTTAACAAAAAGGCTGGGCTATCCCAAACTCAAAAGTCAAAGCAACTTATGTATAAATATCAGAGGACGCTGTTTGGACATATCTGTATTTGCTGATTGTATGTTTCCATTAGAATAGTTTCTACTCCAAGGCTTTTCCAAAGGTGACTCATAGTGCCATAAGATCCCATCTTTACCCTCAAGAATGACTGAATTACTAAAAACCTCATCAGAAGCAGGAGACATTTTTGGGGAAACTTACCTTTTAGTCAACATCACTGTCGTCCAAGCTGAATACTCAGTGTTTGAGCCTCCGAGAAACACTAACTACTTCATTGACTTGGTATCTGAGAGAGCACTTAATACGAAGATCACTACAGGGAGCATATTGAACCTGAATAGCAAAATTATCTGATGGAGCCTCCATATACTTGTCCTTAGAGTCTCCTTCTTCATCAGTGAAGTAGAAATAATATTCGGATTCTGGACATCAATTACAATGCATAGGTTTGGGGTTTTTTTTCCCTCCCACCAAACATTTCTGTGAAACCAGCTGGGTGTCCTGCAATTCAACTCAATTCTGACGCTATCTACGTGGAGATAGAATCAGATCACACAGGTTAAGGGCCTGGTCCCCCAAGACTGCCTCTTCAGATGCCAGTGTCAAGTCCAGGTTGTCACCTGTGCTTCTGACTGACTAGCTATGAATTCAGAGTTCCCACAATCCCTTCCTTGGTTTTGATTCACTTGCTAGAGGCCCAGAAAACTCAGGAAGCCAGTTTACTCATTAGATTGCAGGTTTATTATAAAAGGATAGAATTTAGGAAGAGCCAGATGGAAGAAATGTATAAGGTGAGGCATGGGAGAAGGACACTAAGCTTCCAAGCCCTCGAGGAGCACACCAGTCCCCAAATCTCCACATGTTCACCAACCTGGAAGCACTCCAAATTCCATCTTTTTGGGTTTTTATAGAGGTCTCAGTACAAAAGCACGATTGATTAAATCATTGGCTATTGGTGATTGAACTCAATCTCCAGCCCTTCCCCTCCCCAGAGGCCAGGGGTGAGACTGAAAATTTCAACCCTCTAACCACATGGTTGGCTTCATAGGCAAACAGCCCCCATCCTTCCTTGCTTTCCAAAAGTCACATTAACATAACAAAAGACACCTTTATTGCTTTCACCACTTGGGAAATACCAAAGGTTTCTGTGCCAGAAAGAGGAATAAGGATTTATATTTCTTTTTTTTTTAAAGATTTTATTTATTTATTCCACAGAGATAGAGACAGCCAGCGAGAGAGGGAACACAAGCAGGGGGAGTGGGAGAGGAAGAAGCAGGCTCATAGCAGAGGAGCCTGATGTGGGGCTCGATCCCATAACGCCGGGATCACACCCTGAGCCGAAGGCAGACGCTCAACCGCTGTGCCACCCAGGTGCCCCAGGATTTATATTTCTTATTACCAATCACAACATCATATATACTCAAGAGAAATGATCTTGGGATTGAATGAGGTTGTGCTCAGTAAGTGGTAGCTTTTACTCCACATTAAAATTTGTGAAATAGGAGGGATAGTATCTGAGACTCTCTTTTAATCCCCTGGGCCCTGCTGTGTAGGTTGTGTTTCCGGAAGTTGCCATAGCACAGTCTCAGGAAATGGAAATGCTTGAGGTGGGGGGCCAGCCTATAGTGGCTCATAATCGCACCCATGTTTCAGCCTGACTAATCCATTCCTGAGGCCATTGTGACCTTCCAAGTACCATGGAGAAGGCAATCCTGTCACCTTACATCCTAGGTACTCTTGGTACCTAGCACAGGATTTAGTAGATTAGAAACAGGTAATGAACTTCTGTTTATTTGGCTAATGGTTGATAAGCCTTTTAGTATTTGTTATTGCATAAATGAGCAAACCAGCACAATTTCATCACATTTCACATTCACTCTTTCTATATCCTATGGGTTGACACCCACCAATTACAACAGGCACCCTACTGTGGAGCATAGGCTCCTTGCTCAGTGAGCTTGAAGGCTTGTTAAGCAATAGTAGTTATCTGTCAATCGTATTTCATACCTGTCCTTTTCCATTTTGGCCTTTTTAAGGGATTGTGTAGAAGCACTCCTCTACCCCTCGGCTAAAGCACTGGCCACATTGAGCTAGGAGGAAGGAAGAAGCAAACATAGCATATAATTCTTCACCTAGGAGTAAGATGAAGAAAATATAGGTCCGTCTCATCAAAGCAAGATAGGATGTTGTTAACCTTGAAATAAAACTGTCAGATATTTGGGGGATGAGGGAATGGGGAAAGTGGGTAAAGGGGAGTGGGAAGTACAGGCTTCTAGTTATGGAAGGAACAAGTCACGGGGATGAAAGGTATAACATAGGGAATATAGTCAATGGTGTTGTAATAGTGGCAATGGTGCCAGATGGTAGCTACACTCGTGATGAATACAGCATCACAAATAGAGTTTTTGAATCACAATGTTGTACACTTGAAACTAATACAACACTGTGCATCAACTATCCTTCAATAGAAAAAATTAAAAGTATAAAAATGCTAAAAAGAAAGAAAGAAGAAAAAAACTCAGTTATTTAACCAGTGAAATAATTCAGGAATAGCAGAGAATTGGAATTCACAACCAAGAAGTTGTGGCAAAACCATAGGCAAGTCTGGAGAACAAAGCAGAGGACTGCACTTTTATAGAGGAAAGGTGGGCTGAGGGCTGGGAAGGGTTATTACAAACAAAAATTCCATCAGAGTAGGCTAGGAGCTAAAAGTATAGTGGCTTTTCATCTGCTGAGTTGGGACTGTCACTCATTGGCTGGGCTGTTGCTGAGAGAGGAGAGCAACTTCCTTCCTCCTGCAGCAGCAGAAAAACATCTTCTTCCTGTTGGGAGCAGAAGGTTGGTCTCTTTCTGCTGGGTCTGCACAGGACTCAAGGAGTGGTAGGCAAGAGAGGACCCCTTTCTGGTCTCTAGACTCCATTTTAGTGAGGTTTCTCTCTTTTTTTTATGTTCAGTTAGCCAACATATAATAAATCATTAGTTTTTGATGTAGTGTTCAATGATTCATAGTTGCATATAACACCCAGTGCTCATCACCACACGTGCCCTCCTTTATACTCATCGCCCTGTTATCCCATCCTTTCATCCTCCTTGCCTTTGAAACCCTCAGTTTGGTTCCTGGATTCCAAAGTCTGTCATGGTTTTTCTCCTTCTCTGATTTCTTCCCATTCAGTTTTCCCTCCCTTCCCCTGTGGTCCTCCACACTATTAATTTTCAAAATATAGGATAGTCTGTGGACTAGAATAAGGCTGTCTGGGTGCTCACCAAGGCCATGAGTAAGTGGGGCCTGTAGACATCTGACAGACCCTGGGATCCACCAGGCACTTGTGCATTTCATATGAAATCCACACTGACATATTCAGGACCCACACAGTGCGGATGACCTGCATTTCCACAGTCTGCCCATGACATAGACGCAGGGACCTATGTCCCTGCTCTTTCTCAAGACTATTAGATTTATTGAAGAAAACATTGCAGAAAAGTCTTGTGGACAATGGCTTTGTGCTCCAGCCCTTTGAGGTCCTGCTTCATCATATTAAATTCTGTTTGTCCAAATGCTGAGTCGCCTCTCCTTTTGTTCTGCTCTTTCTAAATTCATCTTGACAACTCTTAGGTATCTGGACCAACAGCCTCCTGAGAGAACCCCAGGTTTGTCTCCTCTCAATGCTGAAGTTCTCTCTCTGGAGCAGCAAATGAATCCCAACCAGAATCGAGCTCAGCCTGAGGGGCCTCCTGATGCTCAGTTGACTTATCTTTTTAAGTTTCACGGCCCAAGATCACCAGTAAGACACAGGATTGGTCAGGTAATGAAATATGCTTCTCACAATGATTTCATGTCAGTGGCAGAGTCTGGGCTATTTCTCTTTCTTTCTGATTGTACAGCCACCACCCTTGTCCTCAGTAGTAGTAGTAGCTGTAATCTGGGTTTGTAATACTGATCCAGGGGATGCCTGGGTGGCTCAGTAGGTTGTGTCCAACTCTTGATTTCAGCTCAGGTCTTGATCCCTGGGTCTTGAGTTCAAGCCCTGTATTGGGCTCTGCACTGGCTGGAGCCTACTTTAAAAAAAAAAAAAAAAAGGAGGAGGAGTTAAGATGGCAGAGGGGTAGGGATCCCCTTTTCCAGCTGGTCCCCTGAGTCGGGGTACCAGACCATCCTGAAAACCCACGGAATCAGCCAGAGACAAAGGAAGATACATCTGGATCTCTACAAATTAACATCTCCAGCGATGAGTATTGAGGTATGAAGCGGGGAGCCGTGAATCTGTGCACAGATATTGGCAGATAAATGGAAGGGGGAGGGAGCCTCTGTGCTCGGGTGCCAGGAAGCAGTAGCCACCTGCACTGGGGAGTAGGCAGGACTCGCGGACTAGCACCCATGAGAGAGCAGACTGAGACCGTGAACCTGGCAACGCATGTGCAACCAGACTGAAAACCAGTGCTCCGGAGCGCCCCCGAGCCATACTGAAACAGGGAGCTCGGGAGCGCACGGGGGCGGCTGGTGGCTGGGGGTGTTAGAAACATAAAGGACAGAGACGTGCCGGCCCTGGAAGTGAGGGCTGGGACGCCGGCTGTGGGGTGGACAACCCGGGTCGCTGCAGGGTTTTAGCAGCACCAAACAGAAACAGAGTTAAAGAGGCCAGGAAAGCTCAGTGGAGAATGGACTGCAATCTCTCTGTTCTGAGACAGAGGTTGAGATTTGGCCACTGCTGCTCTGACTCTCAGAAGAGGCACAGCAAACCACCAGGGAAAGAAGTCAGAGAACAAAAGCCTGAAAATACCAGCTCACATTGTGCCCATCCCCATCCCCCCTCGCCAGGGACAGGGATAATCTACCCAAAAAGGGTTGCCTGAGTATCACTGCGGCAGGCCCCTCCCCCAGAAGGCAGCCTGAAAAATCAAGAAGCCCACATCCCTAAGGTCCCTATAAAACATGTGCACACTGCCTGGGTCCTGGTCAATAATTTGGGCTCTGTACATCCCTGCAACCTCTCCTCAGCAGAATGACGAGAAGGAGAAATCCCCCCCAGCACAGAAAAGACAATGAGTCTGTGGCCCCTGCCACAGAACTGATGGATATGGATATAACCAAATTGTCAGAAATGGAGCTCAGAGTACCAATGGTCAAGATGATGTGTAGACTTGAAAAAAATATTAACAAGAATATAAAATCTCTAATGGCGGAAATGAGAGTGAATCTGGCAGAAATTAAAAATGCTATGAATCAAATGCAGTCAAAACTAGATGCTCTGACGGCCAGGGTAAATGAGGCAGAAGAACGAATTAGTGAATAGGAGGATGGGATGGTAGAAGGGAAAGCTAAAACAGAAACTTGGCTCAGAAAAATCCAATCTCAAGAATATGGGTTACGGGAGATTACTGACTCAATGAAACGTTCCAATGTCAGAATCATCGGCATTCCTGAGGGCATGGAGAAAAACAGAGGTCTAGAAGAGCTATTTGAACAAATTGTAGCTGAAAACTTCCCTAATCTAGCAAAGGAAACAAGCACTCGTGTCTAAGAGGAAGAGAGGACCCCTCCCAAGCTCAACCACGACAAACCTATGCCACGTCACGTCATAGTACAATTCACAAATATTAGATCCAAGGATACAGTACTGAAAGCGGCCAGGGCAAAGAAATTTCTCACGTACCAAGGTAAAGGTATCAGAATTACGTCAGACCTGTCTACACAGACCTGGAATGAGAGAAACAGTTGGGGGGGCATTTTTAAAGCTCTTTCAGAGAAAAACATGCAGCCAAGGATCCTTTATCCAGCAAGGCTGTCATTCAGAATTGATGGAGAGATAAAGACCTTCCAGAATCGCCAGTCACTGACCAATTTTGTAACCATGAAACCAGCCCTACAGGAGATATTAAGGGGGTTCTATAAAACTAAAAAGGCCCCAAGAGTGATAGAGAACAGAAAGTTACAATCTATAGAAACAAAGACTTTACAGGCAACATGACATCATTCAAATCATATCTCTCAATAACCATTCTCAATGTGAATGGCTTAATGCTCCCATAAAACACCACAGAGTTGCAGATTAGATAAAAAGACATTACCCATCCATTTGCTTTCTACAAGAGACTCATTTTGAACCTAAATATACATCCAGACTGAAAGTGAAGGGATGGAAAACCATTTTTCATGCCAATGGACCTCAAAAGAAAGCTGGGGTAGCAATTCTCAGATCAGAAAGATTGGATTTTAAACTAAAGACTGTACTTAGAGATACAGAAGGGCACTATATTATTCTTAAAGGATGTATCCTACAAGTGGATACAACAATTATAAATATCTACACACCCAACGGGGGAGCAGCAAGATACACAAGCCAACTCTTAACCAGAATAAAGAGACATATAGATAAAAATACGTTAATAGTAGGGGACCTCAACACTCCACTATCAGCAATAGATAGATCACCTAAGCAGAAAATCAACAAAGAAACAAGAGCTTTGGATGCCATACTAGACCAGATGGACCTTATAGATATATATAGAACACTAAACCCCAGAACAACAGAATACTCATTCTTCTCGAATTCACATGGAATGTTCTACAGAATAGATCATATGCTGGGTCACAAAACAGGTCTCAACCGATACCGAAAGACTGAAATTATTCCCTGCATATTCTCAGACCACAATGCTTTGAAATTGGAACTCAACCACAAGGAAAAATTTGGAAGAAACTCAAACACTTGGAAACTAAGAACCATCCTGCTCAAGAATGATTCGATAAACCAGGATATCAAAAATCAACTTAAACTATTTATGGAGACCAACAAGAATGAAAACACAGGGGTCCAAAACCTATGGGACACTGCGAAGGCAGTCCTAAGGGGAAAATACATAGCCATTCAAGCCTCACTCAAAATAATAGAGCAATCTAAAATGCAGTTTTTATATTCTCACCTCAAGAAGCTGGAAAAGCAACAGAGGGACATGCCTAATCCACACATGAGAAAGCAGTTGATCAAGATTAGAGCAGAGATCAATGAATTAGAATCCAGGAGCACAGTAGACCAGATCAACAGAACTAGAAGCTGGTTCTTTGAAAGAATAAATAAAATTGATAAGCCACTGGCAAGACTTATTCAAAAGAATAGACAAAGGACCCAAATTAATAAAATTATGAATGAAAAGGGAGAGGTCACAACCAACACCAACGAAATAGGAAGGATCATTAGAAATTTTTATCAACAGCTTTATGCCAATAAATTAAACAACTTGGAAGAAATGGATGCCTTCCTGTACACCTATAAATTACCAAGATTGAAACAGGAAGAAATTGATTTTTTAAACAGACCAATTAATTATGAAGAGATTGACAATGATCAAAAACCTCCCAAAAAACAAGACTCCAGGGCCTGATCGATTCCCCGGGGAATTCTTCCAAACATTCAAAGAAGAAATAATACCTATTCTCCTGAAGCTCTTTCAAAAAATAGAAACAGAAGGAAAACTACCAAACTTAATCTATGAGGCCAGTATTACCTTGATCCCCAAACCAGGGAAAGACCCCATCAAAAAGAATTACAGACCGATATCCCTGATGAATATGGACGCCAAAATTCTCAACAAGATTCTAGCAAATAGGATCCAACAATACATTAAAAGGATTATCCATCATGACCAAGTGGGATTCATGCCTGGGATGCAAGGGTGGTTCAACATTCGCAAATTGATCAGCGTGATTGATCATATCAACAAGAAAAGAGTCAAGAACCATATATTCCTCTTAATTGATGAGGAAAAGCATTTGACAAAATACAGCATCCTTTTCTGATTAAAACCCTTCAGAGTGTAGGCATAGAGGGTACATTCCTCAATTTCATATAAACCATCTATGAAAAGCCTACAGCAAATTTCATTCTCAATGGGGAAAAGCTGGAAGCCTTTCCCTTAAGATCAGGAACATGACAAGGACGCTCACTCACGCCATTATTATTCAACATAGTACTAGAAGTCCTTGCAACAGCAATCAGACAACAAAAAGGGATAAAAGGTATCCAAATTGGCAAAGAAGAAATCAAACTGTCTCTCTTCGCAGATGACATATTACTCTATATGGAAAAGCCAAAAGAATCCACCCCCAAACTACTATAGTTATAGAGCAATTCAGTATTGTGGCAGGATACAAAATCAATGCTCAGAAATCAGTTGCATTTCTATACACGAACAATGAGACTGAAGAAAGAGAAATTAGGGAACCCATTCCATTTACAATAGCATCAGAAATCATACGTTATCTCGGAATTAACTTAACAAGAGACGAAAAGGAACTATATTCTAGAAACTACAAATCACTCTTGAAAGACATTGAAGAAGACACAAAAAGATGGAAAAAGATTCCATGCTCATGTATCAGAAGAATTAACATTGTTAAAATGTCCATGCTACCCAGAGCAATCTACACTTTCAATGCCATCCCAATCAAAATACCAATGCCATTTTCCAAAGAACAGGAACAAACAGCCCTTAAATTTGTGTGGAACAGAAAAGGCCCCGAATCGCCAAGAAAATGTTGAAAAGGAAAAACAAAGCTGGGGGCATCAAGTTGCCGGATTTCAAGCTGTACTACAAAGCTGTGATCACAAAGACAGCATGGCATTGGTACAAAAACAGACACATAGACCAATGGAACAGAATAGAGAACTTAGAAATGGGCCCTCGGCTCTTTGGGCAACTAATCTTTGATAAATCAGGAAAAAACATCCAGTGGAAAAAAGACAGTCTCTTCAATAAATGGTACTGGGAAAATTGGATAGTTATATGCAAAAGAATGAAACATGACCACTCTCTCACAACATACACAAAGATCAACTCCAAAGGGAAGAAGGACCTTGATGTGAGACAGGAATCCATCAAAATCCTGGAGGAGAACATAGGCAGCAACCACTTTGGCATCAGCCACAGCAACTTTTTTCATGACACATCTCCAAAGGCAAAAGAAACAAAAGAAAAATGAGCTTGTGGGACTTCAGCAAGATAAAAAGCTTCTGCACAGCCAAGGAAACAGTCAAAAGAAATAAGAGGCAGCCCACGCAATGGGAGAAGATATTTGCAAAGGACACTACAGATCAATGACTGGTATCCAAGAGCTACAAAGAACTTCTCAAACTCAATACACAAGAAACAAATATTCAAATCATAAAATGGGCAGCAGATATGAACAGATACTTTTCTAATGATGACATACAAATGGCTAATGGACACATGAAAAAATGTTCAAAATCATTAGCCATCAGGGAAATTCAAATCAAATCCACACTGAGATACCACTTTATACCAGTTAGAATGGCAAAAATGGACAAGGCAAGAAACAACAATTGTTGGAGAGGATGTGGAGAAAGGGGATCCCTCCTACATTGTTGGTGGGAATGCAAGTTGGTACAGCCACTCTGGAAAACAGTGTGGAGGTCCCTTAAAAAGTTAAAAATTGAACTACCCTATGACCCAGCCATTGCACTACTGGGTGTTTACCCCAAAGATACAGACGTAGTAAAGAGAAGGGCCATATATTGGGTATTTACCCCAAGGATACAGATGTAGTGAAGAGAAGGGCCATATGCACCCCAATGTTCATAGCGTCATTGTCCACAATAGCTAAATCGTGGAATGAGATGAGATGCCCTTCAACAGATGACTGGATTAAGAAGACGTGGTCCATATAAACAATGGAATATTACTCAGCCGTCAAAAAGAATGATTTCTCAACAGTTGCTGCAACATGGAANAGAATGATTTCTCAACAGTTGCTGCAACATGGAAGGCACTGGAGGAGATAATGCTAAGCGAAATAAGTCAAGCAGAGAAAGACAATTATCATATGGTTTCTCTCATTTATGGAACATAAGAACTAGGAAGATCTTTAGGGGAAGAATGGGAAGAATGAAGGGGGGGTAAACAGAAGGGGGAATGAACCATGAGAGACTATGGACTCTGGGAAACAAACTGAGTGTTTCAGGCGGTGGGGGCGGGGAATGGGATCGGCTGGTGATTGGTATTAAGGAGGGCATGTATTGCATGGTGCACTGGGTGTTATACGCATGTAATAAATCATGGAACGTTACATCAAAAACTAGGGATGTACTGTATGGTGACTAACAATATAATAAAACAATATTTTATTAAAACAATGTGAAACTACTACTGATCTGCATTTTGGGTCAAGTCAGCAGTTCTTGCTGGCATTAGGAAATAGTTCAGTTCTCCCCAACTCCCTCTCCTAGAATTATTTGACATTTTCCTTCTGCCCAGGCCTCGGGTCTCCTTCCAGGGTCTTTTCAGCCTCCGGATGATTCCCCAGGCTTGTTACATGAGATTGCCCTCTTATTCTTTTCTATCCATATTCTTTCCTCTCATGTCCTTATCTCCAGCTGCCCTAAATCCAATCTGCCTATCTCCTGTGCAGATCGAGTCAAGTCGCTCCAAAGTGAATTATTACCGAGAAATCTACTCTGGGTGCCATAATCTTCTGCCTGCTTTCTAACGATCTGGAGACTCCTATCTCCCCCAACAGGGCCTTCATCTATGTGGTCCCCCTGCCACCAGCAGTCATTACCTACCCAGGCCCCTTGTATGGCCATCCTTACTGATCAGGACTCTCTCCAACCAATCCCGGGTTTTAAAAACCTCACTGCCTTGATACCATGCCTCTTTGAACATTTTGACGGCAAAGTCTAAATTCCAAGTAAAGAATCTTGCCAGATTTCTCTCTCAAATGAGGTCTCCAGGCCAAACAGAGCCCTGACTGTAGGACACCTTGCTTTAAAATCAAGATGCAGTGGTGACTTTTGTTTTTCCTTTACTTGTGTTGGGCAGATATAACCATCATCAGGTAGGAAACTACATGAGGTCATCCATGAACAGGGCACTCCAACGCATGCTTTTCGTGTTAGTCCCATAGGTAAATCTCACCATGTCATTATGGAGTATTGTCTCTATTTTGTGATTGAGGAACCCAATGCTGAGATCATGTGATGCTTTGTTTTTTCCTCTTCTTCCCAGAGAAGCTGTCCATTTTATACACTTTTGCTCAAATCCTAGAGCTGTTGGTTCCCATTCTGGAAACTAGTCCCTGTAACTTGGGTCTACATTAGGGATGCTAGGACAAGGTGCATGTCAGGAAAAAATGAGATCTTTTCCTGACTCCCTTTTTTGGGACATTCCATCAGTTACACAGATTTCTTTTTTTTCCTTTTTTTAATATTTTTTTTATTATGTTATGTGAGTCAACATACAGTACAACCTTAGTTTTTGATGTAATGTTCCATGATTCATTATTTGCATATAACACGTGCCCTCCTTAATACCCATCACTGGCCTATCCCAACCCTCAAACCCCCTCCCCTCTGAAACCCTCAGTTTGTTTCCCAGAGTCCATAGTCTCACACGGTTCAGTCCCCCTTCTGTTTACCCCCCCTTCATTCTTCCCTTCCTTCTCCTACCGATCTTCCTGCTATTTCTTATGTTCCATAAATGAGTGAATCCATATAATTGTCTTTCTCTGCTTGACTTATTTCACTTAGCATAATCTCCTCCAGTCCCGTCCATGTTGCTGCAAATGTTGGGTAATTATACTTTCTGATGGCTGAGTAATATTCCACTGTATATATGGACCACAACTTCTTAATCCAGTCATCTGTTGAAGGGCATCTCGGCTCCTTCCACGATTTAGCTATTGTGGACAATGCCGCTATGAACATTGGGGTGCATATGGCCCTTCTCTTCACTACGTCTGTATCTTTGGGGTAAATACCCAGTAGTGCAATTGCTGGATCATAGGGTAAATCAATATTTTACTTTTTAAGGGACCTCCACACTGTTTTCCAATGTGGCTGTACCAACTTGCATTCCCACCAAGAGTGTAAGAGGGATCCCCTTTCTCCACATCCTCTCCAACATTTTTTGCTTCCTGCCTTGTCCATTTTTGCCATTCTAACTGGCATAAGGTGGTATCTCAATGTGGTTTTGATTTGAATTTCCCTGATGGCTAATGATTTTGAACATTTTTTCTTGTGTTTGTGAGCCATTTGTTTATCTTCATTGGAAAAGTGTCTGTTCATATTTTCTGCCTATTTTTTTTATTTGATTATTTGTTTCTTGTGTATTGAGTTTGAGAAGTTCTTTATAGATCTTGGATACCAGTCTTTTATCTGTAGTGTCATTTGCAAATATTTCTCCCATTCTGTGGGCTGCCTCTTAGCTTTTTTGACTGTTTCCTTGGCTCTGCAGATGATTTTTATCTTGAAGTCCCACAGGTTCATTTTTTTCTTTTGTTTCTCTTGCCTTTGGAGATGTGTCATGAAAAAAAGTTGCTGTGGCTGATGTCAAAGAGGTTGCAGTCTATGTTCTCCTCTATGATTTTGATGGAAGTTACAGAGATTTCTGTTTTCTCTTCCATCAGAAATGGCAAAGCGTGTCCCAGAAGCTGATGGGCCTATTTCTGGTTCTTTGGGTATAGGATGAAGGCTAGAAGGCAGAAGGGGGTAACCACTCTAGGAAGAGATTGAAGGGCCAGTTGTTGTGTGTGGCAAAAGAGGAAGGTGCTGACACCCAGCAAGGACAGTGGTGCACGTGCAAAGACACACACACACACACACACACACACACAGAGTGGCTAGCACTGAATGAGAGGCAGTGAAACAACAAGCAGGGCTGACCTGCTTAAAGTCAGGGAAATGTGCAGATGGAGTCCTGCCCTGGGCTTTGTTGTGTGGTCTTCTCTCCCGGTATTTGTCTGGGAGTCCATGCAGTGAGGGAAGTGAGGCAGCCGAGGGCCAGGATGCAGGGGTGTGGGGACAGGGAGCCCTCTTGCTCACTGGACAGTCTACAGTGTGACATCTTCATTTGAATGATTGGTCTCACAGGGTGGCCCCTCCACACCCCCAATTCTCAAGTCTGACATTTACCTGCTTCCACCCAAGTGTCCCCCAGGACATGGTAAGGGTTTGTTTATTCATTCTCGGGACCCAAATCCACAGCACCTTCCTTGCTCAGAGTTGGCTTACCACCTTTGTTAGCGAGGAAGGTGGATTTTCTGGAGAGAAAGTCAAACTCACATGACATGATCTAGCCCCCACAAAAAGAGGTCATATTTTTAATATGGGAAACAAATACTAAACCAATGTCATATATCTATATGATCTTAGTATTTTGCTAAAAAGAATTTACATATTTTTACTGACCACAACTAATTGAATTGAGAAAGGACTGGACCTGGTGGGAAGACAAGAATGGGCTGGTAAGGCCCAGGGGCTCCAGTTCATCTTCAGGGTGTACGTCCCCTCCAGTCTTGGGGACCTGACTTGTACACAGTAAAGCCCTACTTTGGTACAGCCAAAGGCCAGGGAGGAAGACTTTGGATCCACTGGGGAGAAGTGCTTGAGTCCAGAGTCTGGAAGAGTTCGTGAGAGCCCCTCCAAAGCACTTTTCCTCCAGTTGTGCTATTGGCTAACTGGTATGTTACAGGCCCTGAGGATGCACTGTGTGTGTGCTGACCCCTTAAACAGCCACAGAAATTAAGTGAGGAGGTAGCAGGTGCGCCAGAGATAAGCAGCAAATGGAGGAATGATAAATGGTGCCGTGAACTCCTGGGGCCGAACCTCACCCAGCTTAGTGTCTGAGCCTCATGAATGCTATACCTTCTCCTTTAATCAGGAACTGTGGATTCCTGAGGTTTAAACTGGAGAATAAACTTCATGTAGCACAGAGGACACCAGACAGTTGACAATGAGGTTCTCTTTATTTCTGACCATGTCTTTACAACCATCCATGCAGGGGTAACTCCCACATCCACCGCCCAAACCCGAATCTCCCTCTAGAAATTCAGATTCATATTTCTAACACTATCAGATGCATCTCCCCAAAGATCCTATTAAGTCCCAAGTCAACATCTCCCCCTCCCTGAATCACTTTCCTTCTCTTGCTCGCATCAGGATGATTTTCTCAAACTGTGGCTTCTGTGCTCCTTTAAGACACTTCTGCCTGGGCTTCAGTGTCCAAGTGCCCAGAATAAAGCCTGTGATATGTGTATCCAGCTAGGCAGGCATGTAACAGGGGCACAGAATGGGCTCCGGGTCATAGAAGGTCCTGTCGCCACAGTGAGGGCAGGGGTTGGCACTGAACCAGACCATGCCTGGCCGCCCCAACTCCTGCAGCATCTGCTTCAGCCTGTCATGCAGCTGGGCCAGTCTGCCCAGGTGGAGGGTGCCACGGACGTCCTCGTAACTCTCCAGGGGGGCCGGATACAGCACGTGACTCAGGTTGCTCAGCCCGATGGTGTGGCGCAGTAGGTTCTCCAGGACAGCCATGGAGATGGGGTTTCCACAGAAGCTGAAGGTTGTAAGCTGGGAGCAGCGGCCCAGGGCAGGCAGGATGACCGTGAACTGGGAGTCCATGATCCCACACTCATCTAAGTCCAGGTCCTGGAGGGTGGCGGAGGCTCTCTCTATCAGAACTTGGAGAGGCCCAGGACTCATATTGGTCAGGCTGACCCCGCTGAGACCCAGGTCCTTCAGCTGACTGACGTTCAGGTGCTGGGACAGATATGTCAAGTCGGATTCTGAAAGCAGGCAATTAGTTATTGACAGGGTCTCCAAGGGGGTCTTCAGGCACCTGGGGAGAGAGAGAGTAGTTAGTTCTGGGGGGAAAGAGGTGGCGGGCAGAGGGACAGGGGGATGACCCACTGCACGCACACCCAGGGCGTTAACAGATGACGGTCAAGCCCCAGGATGTCGTCTGGGGAAAAAAGGCACTCAAATCCATCCAAGTTTCAGGGTAGTCCTTTCTCCATTACTCACTTGCTGGGTGACATGGTTAAGTAAACCAAACCTCGAATGTCCCCTGTGCTGTCAGATGCAGCAAGCATGCCCCCTGGAGGTGCTGTGAGCATGAATCAATCCAACAATGTGAGGCACTCAGAGGACAGCCTGGCCCCATGTCTCTAATAAGGAAGGGAATCGAATTGAAGTTTTGCACTAGGAGACAGAACTAGAAATGCTTTCACCTCGGGCTTCCTTCGGGGCGCTTCTACGACCCCAGTCCTGGGTACCTGTTTCTGATGAGGCTAACGGGAGATGTGCACAAAGAGCTAATCTGGGCAAGGCTTGGCAACATGCAGCCTGCAAGGCCTAACCCAGTTCACTGTATCATCCACGTACCAGCTATCGCTTTCCACAATTCTTCACTCTTGCTCCCTCCCCCCATCCCCGAATCAGGCATTCCCTCTCTAGTGCCTTATGTGGAACCCAGAGCAACCCTTTACAGACTGAATTGAAGGAAGGTTTGGAGGGAGAGGCTCAGGTTGACAAAACTGCCAGGTGCAGAACTTGTGATCTAAAATCTCACATCGGATGCACTTCCCCTTCATCAAGCCCTCAAGTTTAGTTATTTTTTATCATTATAATGTAGGCATCATTTTCTCAGGAAGAATTCCCAAAGCCCCCCTTATACAGATTCCTAACTAGGAGCCCCTTCGAATAGTATCTATCCTAGTGCATACCACCAAACTTTATCTGGGAGGTTATGTGACAACATGCGCAGAGACAGCAGGGACAGTGTGTGGACCTTCTAGTGACTCATGACGTGCTCTGGCACTGTCAACGGCAGGCACACGGCAGACGCCCACTTTCGTTTACTGAAATAAAAAAGCGCTTATGCTCGTCTGCCGAGAAACCTCACCATCCCTCACCTGAGCACCCGGTCCAGGCGGTCTTGGAGGAAGGAGATGGAGTCCAAATAGAGCTCCTCAAGGTGGTGCAGCCTGAGGAACTGAGCGGTGAACTGGCTGACGCACTGCTCCTCCTTCGCCGGGGTGCTGTGGGAAGACATGTGGATGTGCGAGAGGAGGAGCCTGCGCAGATTGGCCATCTGGCCCAGGTGAGGGGCAAACTTCCCCAGGGTAGACAGTTTCCAGGTGCAATTCACTTCCAAATCCTGGATGGAGTCCAGCTGCACGATTTTCAAGATCATCTTGATGTTCTGCATGGGCATCGCGAAAATCTTCAGCTTCTTACAGCACAGGTGCAGCAGACCCTTCCTCTGCTTGACTTTCTGGATGAGGTAGGCGAGGGACTCATCAGGGGTACTTTCTTTGAGGCAGAGATCTATCAGCACCTCCACAGGAGCCAAGGGTGGCTTGGGCCGTGGCCTGCAACCATCCACTTTTCGCTTCTTCCTCATGGGCTGGGCCACCTCTGGCTCCAACAGGGAGTACATACTGGCCCTGGTCCCAGACCACACAGTCCAGAAGTCCTGATGAGCATTCTTCCGTAAATCTAGCACCTGCAGTTTCCACCTCCTGCAGGGAAGATGGGAGACAGACCGAAATGCTTTCAGATCAATGGGGAATAAGACTGAGTCTCAGAATCTAGGCAAGGCCCAGACGCCTGGCATGTGCTTTTACTCCACACCCTGGATGTCAGTGGCTCCTTGGGCTACTGGGATACTTCTTGGGCCCAACTTGCAGTACCTTTACGTGCCACCGGCAGGAGGTGGGCAGCATGTTCCTTTGGTCACCTCTGCATCTCAATCAGTCCTACATTGTTCATAGCCTGTTCCTACAGTGACCCCAGAGATGGCCCCAAGGCTGCTCTGAGCTTCCTCACAGAAGCCGCTGGCCCACCCTGTGGCCCTGGACTTTCCATGACCCCAGTTTTATCTTGCTTGGACCCCCAGGGCCCTCCCAGTCTATGGGATCACCCTCACCTGGGGCGAACCTCCTGGGAAAGCAGGACATCAAGTCCATCGAGCGCAGCTTGGAAGGTCTCATGGTGAGGCTGCTGCTCCTTCATCAGGGCCCCCAGAGGGAGGCAGGGGAAAGGCCAGGCCTGCACCATCGCCTTCAGGGTCTCGCTGTGCCTCCCAGCAAAGGCTGCTGTGAACAGCGGTGGGAAGAGCTCCATTGGCAGCAACTCCAGAGCGGCGATGGCCGAGGCCTGGTCCCTCAGGAGGCTCTGACCTGCCAGGTCCAGGAGTCTGGGCGGGGCCGGCATGCTCATCCTGATGAATCTGCTCTGAAAAGAATCCTGGCGAAATATTCAGGAAACAAGGCTGAGTGCTAGCAACCCCATTATTCCTCCACCCTTGAGAGGAACCAACTCAAGGCCAAAGTCGACGTTCTGGCAATAGTTGGGGAGTCCTCCGTTTACCCCAGTTCCATTCTCTGCTGGGTGGTCACAAAGCCACAGCTTTGCCCCTGCTGGCACCAGATTGTGCATCTTACCAGGCCCCGATGGGGGAGAAAGATCACCACTGGTCCCATTCCATATCCAGCTACTGCCTCATTGAATTCTAGCCCCTCTGCAGAGTTAGTACCGAGGAGCCTGAAAACTGACCCCATCCCTTTCAAGGAAAAGCTGCTGACTATCCCCTGAGTAGTGAGCATATAGAGGAATAAGGAATGTCATGAGGCCCAGAATGAGCCCCTTTTCAGCTCTAACAAATAACTCAGATGTGAAAGATTAAGGAACACCTGGACAATGAGTGCCATTACATCATTTTAAAAATTTTCAACTGTAAAAGCACCATGACACCGTTCTACAGCATGTGGAAGTTGGCGATGAAAAAAATGGATACTATTTCAAGATGATTTTATTACGTCTGTCCTATGAGTATGAGAATTACTGTTTTATTTAGGGGAACATGGAGCTCACATTCAGAACAAAGCCTTCACCTTTAAAAAATATTCCATGAAATATTTTTTTCATATGGAATATTTTCTAAGCTTTTAGTTTATCATTTTTCTTAAAAAGCTTTAACTAGTAAAATCACAAAACAATAAATTATATGAACTATAATTACTGAACACAAACTAAATATTTAAAATGTCATAAAAAATTCCAATTAGAGTTCTTTCATTTCCAAAAACTCTATCTGGTTAAGAAGTATCGTAAACGTCTATAAAATGGCATTCACTAAAGAAAAAATCAAAATGCTTGAGATTAAAGCAAAACTGCACTTTGAGGCAAAAGTAAAGCCTGTTCACCCATTCTGCATGGCCGAGGGCAGTATGATGGCAGCGTCCCAAGCTTAGGGCTCCTGCCTCACCAGAATGGGACGTGGTGCATGGAGCATTCTGCTCAGACCTCAGGGTCTCTCCTCTGGTTCCTCAAAAGCAGTATTATCCTTTCCGGCTACACTTCCCTTTTTCAGATCCTAGCTCAAATTTCCAACTGAAAGAACAATGTTATTATCACTGGATCTCCATCCAGTTAATCCAGATTGGGTTTTTGACTTTCTCCATACAACTGACTGACTCATATGCCCCATTCATGAAAGAAAAAGAAAAGAAAACCAACCTGGAGGTATACTTGGGGGAGTTTTGGCCACATCAGAATAACTCAAATGTTCGAGTCAAGACAGCTTTATGCAGACAGTGTTGTTATCCCAAAAGAAAAAGAAATAAACAAAATAAAATTCCAGAATATCAGAGTCACTTATACTTTATGTTACCTAAAACTGCAAAATATGTGTGCATTCATAGAAGAACAAATGTACAATCAAGGGATGGCTGGTCTTCCAGATTTTGAGGGTCAAGGCTTCCCTGAAGGAAGTCAGGTCAAAATTACAACTAGGAGTTGGCCAGAAAAAGGGAGGAGTGGGGTGTTTGTAATGGGACCATGGGAATTACCCGAGACTAGGAAAAATACATTTTGTTTGAGGAGTTCAAAGACTTTTATGGATCCTTTAAACCGAAGGGCAGAGAAGAAATCTGCTCTTCTTCCAAGGAGGTAAAAGGGATTTCCTCCTAGAAGGCTGGGATCAGCCCAGCAAAATGGCTGGAGAAGATTCAGTGTAGGAATCTGGGCCGCGGAGAGGTCAGAACCATACTGGCAACCAAACCTAGGACAGGACTAGTCCAATTCTGACAGCCACTGGGGGTGAGAGCCATGAGTTTTTTGGGGTCTTAGAGGCAGGGAGAGAAATAAGCATGAGCTAAAAGCAGGTATCCTTGTCATCAAGAAGCTGCCACCAGGGGACCTTTAGGATCAAGTGTCCTCTTCCACATCCTGACCTTTCAAAGGCAGATCAGGTCTAGGCATTTCCCAGGGGTCTCGGCCCCAAATCTGATCTCCAAAGGCCCCCTCTCAAGTATGTATTGACAACTGCTGTTTCCTCACTCCTAGGAAACAACTAATATAAATACAACTTCAAAAAGCCCTTTCTGGCCCTGCTCCTACCCTTTTTAATTACTCCCATTGTTCTGGGACAGTGCCATTAGGAACAGGAATAAAACTTTTTCCCTCTCTCTCCCTATTAAGCTCAGTACCCAAATACCAACACTTTTCCCCCTCACAAAATTTGAAGCTGTATTTGACATTTAAGGACCTGCCAAATTTAGGGGCGCCTGGGGTGGCTCAGTCGTTAAACGTCTGCCTTTGGCTCAGGGCGTGATCCCAGGGTCCTGGGATCGAGCCCCACATCGGGCTCCATGCTCCACTGGGAGCCTGCTTCTTCCTCTCCCACTCCCCCTGCCTGTGTTCCCTCTCTCGCTGGCTGTCTCTCTCTCTGTCAAATAAGTAAATACAATCTTAAAAAAAAAAAAGGATCTGCCAAATTTAGGGATGATTCCCATGCTGGGCTGGATCACACATTTGTAGTTCTGACATTTTAGAACACACAGAGAGAGAACCTCTCCGCACAAAGAATTCTCCTGGCTATTCTTTACCCCTTGCATTGTGATGCCCAAACAATTCTTCTATACCACTGGTGAGGAGACCGGGATTCTCTGAAGGATGTTCTCCACCTTAGTATCTTCACGAAGGCTGCTTTCTCCAAATTTCTACCACTGGTATCAGCAGGCTTTGTATCAAATAGGGTTAATTCGAATGTGCTCTATGGGCATTTTAGCCGCCAGGCAATCACTGTTATTAATCAGCTGCAGGAGAGTGAGATTAGTAACAAAGATAACCGTGAATGTCCCTGATTACAGAGCGGTCACTGGGCACGGAAATGTTGCTTTGGAACTTTTCATCCAGTACTTCCAATAACCTTTGCAGGAAATGTAAAGTTCACTGTTGATTTTATTTTTATCCCCGTGAATCCAAACCCCAGGGAGTAATTGGTAGACCCCTTCAGGCAAGGGGTTTGGATGGGTTTGCCCCACCAAGTAGTTGGACAATCTCAATGCTAGAGAAACCTGATTGACGGACTTCACCTGGACTTTGGGGAAATAGGAAAACTGTGTAAGTCCAAGACTGGGAAGGGTCTATGGGATCCCAGTGTCTAGGAGATCCGAGGAGGCAGAAGTGACCACTGTCTTCAGATCTAAAAGTGTGTAGTATGAGCCAAACACTCTTCCCTTGTGAGGCGAGGCAAACTCCTCTGTCCACCTTCATGCAGAGCCTCTGGATCGGGGGCCATGTTGTGGGGTTGGAAGCAGGAGCACCAGGAACACCGCTATGCGAACGGTTGCCCTTCCTGCCCAGGATCAGGACTGGCTCAGGACAACTCTCAGAGCCGAGGCATGAATTTGAAGGATGTTTCTATTGCATCCTGGTCACCTGCTTTCATGGTCTTCATTTGCTACATAGGCCAGAGCAGCCCCTGAGCGCATTAGAGTGGGTATGCTGTCCCCACTTTTTCCATTCTCAGAATTCCAGCTAGGATCCCAGAGCAGCTGCCTTATTGGGGCCTTGAGAATGTTTCTGTGCTTCTACCCTATGCCAACTGGGCAGCACTCTGTGTCCCTGGAATGTCAGCCCACCTCTCTTGGAGCCTGGGGTGTGGCCACCATGCTAGGGAACATCTTTCCACTGTATCAACAGAAATCAAGGAATTCTCCCCAATTCTACTGAGCATTATATTAGAGAACAGGACAAGTCACATCTGTTTTTCTAGATCTCAGGGGCTCCAGGAATGCTAGAGGAAGATCCTTCCTGAGTTCCAGAGAAAAGACCCCAACTCTGGTCTTGAGGGGCAGCAGGCTAATGTGAAGGTGGGAGCCCAGTCCTGATGCAGCAGCCCCACCTCAGGCTCTCTTGAGGCAGCCCTTAGACAGACAAGATTCCACATGGTATCCAATACGTCTCTGAAATTTCCCTCTGGTGTCTCATCTCTTCTTACCCTGATATACTTTGCCCTCTGTGCCTTTTTAGCACAGCAGGAGCCAGGTCTTTTGGCTCCCACAGAGCTGTGTCCCTTAAAGTGTGGACACTTTTGTCTGAGACCACCTGGGGGCCCTGGGGGCCTGGGTGAGCTGCCAGTGGCTGGGGCAGGGTGGACATGTTCACAGGAATGTCTCCAGACCAGCTGACCCCTTCTCCGGACACACCTTCTATACTCAATCCTTGATTCACTCAAAAACATTTACTGAAGCCATAGACCTTACATTCTATTGAGAAAGCAAATGAAAAAGCAGCAAGCTGAAAGAAAAACTAATCAGAAGTCGACTATGCTTTGCATGGTAGAGCTGGACCATAAAAATGACCATGCAAGATGAAACTATGCAAAGCCAAGTTATGAATCCACAAACTCACGGTTTTTCTGTGGCCATTCAAAAACTGTTTTTTGCCAACCATGAAGAATTCTCTTCCTATTGGTTATAAACACGTTGAGAAATGAATAAAATAGTAAAACTACTATTTACTTAGTACGTTGATTTTAAACACTGAAAAACCATTTCTCTACAAAAAAAAATGTATCAAGGGTAGTTTTAACATTGCTTACGGTTCTTCCCACGTAACTTGTGGTATAGAGTGAGCATCTTTCCTATGCCCTGGCAAACTGTCATGCCGCTTTCTAAGTTCGGATAGACTTCCAACATTTTATCCTTCATGTTTTCAATGTCCTGACATATTTTTGAGAGAGTTCCTTTAGTGTGAAGACTTCTGCCAGAATCACTTCCTCTGAGACATCTTCATTCTTTTGTCACATCCATACTCTCCCTTCACACTTCTCTGGGAGATGGGTAATGTGATCTTGAAGCTGGATTTGGAATCACAATGATGAATAAAAAGAATGCCTCATGTTTGGTAGAACTTAAGAAGTTATCAAAGCAGTTCATTTTCTAGCCTCTAGTTTCTCTCTTGGCTAAGACTGATTTTCCCTTTCCATGTACAGTAGCTGAGGCTCAAGAGTGTGAGTCACCTGCACCCATTTCACAGAGCAGACCATGGGAGGGGGGCACAGGAATGAGGCCTGGCTGCTGGACCAGGGCTTTCGACAGCCGTCACTTATGCCAACCTGATGGGAATGTGCCTAGAGAAGTCACCTGAAAATGGGAACATTCCACTATGTGTGGCAGCAGTGGACAAGGTCAGAGAACAAGAGTTTCCACTTAGACATCACCCACCATAGTCCAGGAGGTCAGCAGGTCTTTACTCTGCTGAGGTCTGTGGGCCCTGCCAGGCATCCAGAAGGATGGGTTGGGGAGGGGTGCTATATTCCCAGGAAGAAATCAGAAAGGCCTGAGCTCGCTGTCTTGAGGCACCTCCAATCAGAAGCTCTGTCTCCCCAGTGAACCAGGCTCAGCACAGTTCCTGGGAGGGTACATCTCCCCACCCTGCATATTCTTGGCTGTTTCGAGTACAAATATTTGCTGATGGGGTGTCACCCACAGGATCTGAGGAGCACAGATGCACATGTAGGCCCCTCCCATATATATGGGCCAGTGGATAAGAAGGGGAGCCCAGAGCAGTACAGGCGCCACAGGAGGCAGAGCCCGGGAGCATCTCCACCATGGCCTGATCATGCTCTGGTCATCCTCCTTCTCTCTGCACAGGTGAGGGACACTAAGGAGGGGACTTTCTGGAAGCCTAGGGCTGGCTCTTTTCTCCCTCTGCCTCAAACTCCTCTGAAGTCATGGCTTTCTCCTCTTTCCACGTCCTCTTCCTCTCAGGGTCCTGGGCCAAGTCTGTCTTAACACAGACACTCTTGGGTTCTGTGGCTGTGAGACAGAAGGTCATCATTTCCTGCTCTGGAGGCAGCAGTAATTCTGGAGGTTATAGCTAGGTGTCCTGGTATCAAGAACACTCATGCGCTGCCTGACACTCCCAATGCACAAGGTTGTCCTGGGGCCTCCATCCATTCTCCAGCTTCAAGCTGGGCCACATGGCCTCCCCAACTTCTTTGGCCTTTAGCCGGAGGACTAGCTGGGCACTATTATTGTTCTCTTTCAAGGAGTATTCCCTTACCCTTAGGAGTCCAAGCCCACAGAGAGTGACTAAATCCTTCCTGGGCTCACTTGCTCTGCCCTTGCTTGACACCAAACAGGAGTCAAGTGCCTGGAGTCTATAGCCAGCCTTACTCCTTCACTCCAAGCAGAGGTTGTAAACATAACTATGGCTTTGGGAATGGGGTCCCCAACACACCAGAGCTGCTTCTTATAAAAAACCAACAGGACAGGAGCACCTGGATGGCTCAAGCATCTCCCTTTGGTTCAGGTCATGATCCCAGGGTCCTGGGTTTGATCCCTGCATGGGGCTCCCTGCTCAGTGGGAAGTCTGCTTCTTCTCCCTCCCCTCCCACCTTGTGCTCTCGCTCTCTCACATAAAATCTTAAAAAGAAAGAAAGAAAGAAAAAAGCAACAGGACAAATACTCCACTGGGGAAATGCCTAGAAAATATAAAGGTTGCTCCTGCAACTTCCTCCCCTCTTGAGCATCCTCAGGATGCAGATTCCATCCAGCTCCTGGATGACAAGAACAAAGGGAACAACAGGGTTTCCCGACACACCTGAGATGGTTCAGGGGCCCAGCTTACCTGAAGGTGTCTTCCGTCCACTCCGGTCCAGCTCAGATTGGCCTCAGGTCCTCCAATACTTGGTTTCCCTGGTCTCCTATCCTCTCAGTCACCTGCGTCTACCCAAGTCTGAGAGCAAGATCCAAAATGCTCCAGAAACAAAGAGACTGTGTGTTAACACGTGTATTTAGCAAGCCACGGGCTCCTATGAAAATCTCTGCAAACAATGCTGAGAAAATGGAAAACCGGAGACCTGATCCTGCCCGTTCAGCGGGAATCTCTTCTCATCTCCAAACCTGACCAACAATTCCCCATGGGTTGAACCAGAGGCCAACTGGAGTGACAGACCTTGTACGCCGTCCAAAGAGACCGTTCCCTTGAGGGCACGGTGCACGTTCCACCCCTCCTCCTGCCTCCCCCCATACCCCGGCACCTCCTGAGGGGCCAGATTCCTAGAGCAGCCACCCCATTTCAAGTGCACACCCATCCAACTAGCGAGATCAAACGATAAACACGGGCGCTCGAGTTCGATGCATTATTACGTCTGAAACTCATAAGCGCGGCCACTCTTCCGGAGCAGCCAGCCTAGGCTACCCGGGGCCGGAGCACATTACTCGGTTTTCACTCCGACCCTCTGCTGTGAGAACTCACTTTTCAGACGGAAAATAGAAGTGGGACTTGGGGGGAGGGCGGTTTACCAGCGATTAGTCCAAGGTCACCCTGCAAGAAGGAGGAGGATCCAGGCTTTGAACTTACCTTTTCTCCAGACCGCGCACCCGCCACGTGGCCTCCCCTGCACGGAGCCTGGCGCGAAAGGAAAGCTGCTGCCTCAGTAAGCCGCCCTGCGCTCGCCCCCCGGAAACAGCCTTACCTGACCAATCCTGGTCTCGCTTTCCTCAGGGCGAAATCTCACGAGATCTAGGATCACGCGGGGTTGCCCAGGGAGTCCAGAAGGGGTTTGTTTTAATAGGCTGGGTGGGGACTTGTAGATAGGGAGGGGCGGTGCCTGTTTGCCACGCCCACTTGACTGTGCCAGGTGCCCGAGTTGGGGGGGGGTAGGATAGGGTGGAGTCAGAGGGAGTGTGGAGGGCGAGATGGGGTAAGGGAGGTGGGGAATGGGGGATGGGGGTGGGGTGTTCTGAGGGGCGTGGAGAAGGAGAGGGGCGAGGCCTGTGACCTCCCCACCCTCTACCCCCGGGCCTATGGTTGGGGGCCTAGTTCTCTCTGTGGGGTGTGGGGTGCCGGGGCTCTGAGAGAGGCTTCTCGTCGCCCCACTCCCACCTCCCTTCTCTAGAAAAGATGTCCTTGGGCTTGGCCTGTCCAAGGCTCCCTGCTCCCTGGGCTTTACCACTGACGTAACCTCTGGGGGAGAGGAGACCCCCATCAGGATTTGATTAGATTGTCCTCTTTCCAGAGTGTGCTTTCCTCAGCTGCCCCCTTGGATCTGGTTTTCCAGAGCTTTTTCAGAAGCCACATGCCCGCGTTCCCCTCCCCCAAGCCTCAGATAACTTCAGCTTTCACTCATCCTACATGCGGGGCTTCCCCCCTTTCACCAACAAATACCTTTTGACAAAGTGGGGACTAGACCAAAAGGCTGAAAATGTGGGCGGACCGTCGTGAGGAGAGAGCCGGTCAAGGATGTCGAGGAGCGGTGGAGAGGCACCCGCCACAGCCTGCTGTTCCGCTTCCCTCAGAGCGGCGCCTTCACCCTTGGGGTTTTGTGTCCCGGGCCACCAGGGGGCACGGGGGATCTGGCAGCCAGAACGTTTGCAAGGCCTGTGTCAGGTTTGGGCACCGGTTTCCTGCCAGTACGTTCGTGGCGAGAAAAGTAGGGCTTCCGGAGAGATGGCAAGACCCAGACGGATGAGGATTCTTTCCTGGTAAAGAGAAAAGAGAGGGGTTAAGAGCAAAGCGGAGGTCGACTGTACTTAGATTAAAAAAAAAAAAAAAGTGCAAGGGGGAGGCTCTCTGTCTCCTTCAAGCTGGGCTGAGGGGCTATATTCTGCCTCCTCAAACTCGGAGACTGTGTTTTTCTGGAGGGGGAGTTGGGGACTGGGTCTGGCCTTGTGTCCTTGTCATGTAAGTGGTCCTAAATCTGTTACCACAGGCCATAGGAAGATCGTGATGGCTGAGAGTAACAGGGTGGTAAAGGCTGGGTATTTCAGCCAATTTTTTCAGCGTGGATCTGGAGACACTCCACCTCTCCTTCCCTCCGGTCTTCTGGATTCATTCAACAAACATTTGTCCTTGAACGGTGCTGATGCAACCCTCAAGCAGATACACTCAGTCTCTGGCTCATAAGGTTTAGGGTGAAAACTAAAAAATGAACAGATAAAAACCCGAAACAAGAAGCTATTGTTTTAAAGTGGCAAGTTGTAACTAACTCTTTGAGGAAAACAAAGGAGCTGATATGGAAAGTTACAAAGGCTGGCAGGCTCCTCCTGGTTGCTCAGAATCCTTGCCTGAGGCCTGAGCAGGAAGCGAGCTTCAGAGCTTGAGAGGATCCTGGGCATAGGGTTCTGAGCATAGGGAAGGACTGCACAAATCCTCATAAAGTGCTCGGCCACCTTGGGAACAGAAAGAGACTGGCTCAGAGGAGTGCGTGATGACAGCAGCAGAGGGGGGCAGTGGATACACGGGTCAGACTTGAAATGAAAAAGTGATCCCTTTGAAGATTGCCAGTGCTTATTTTCATAATCTGATTGCTGTTTTCACACTGACTGCAATCTCTGGACTGCAGCCTGAGGGCGAGGCTGATTATTGCTGATTGTCCAGGGACAGCCGAAGCATTTACTTGCAGGGCTCCAAGCACATTGGGAACTAAGATTAAAACCTGCATTACGTACTCAGTGTTTCAGAGCGTCACACCAACCCGACTGTCAGGCTGTGGTTTCTCCTGTCCTTTCTGCTCATCACCCCAGGGGCATCGGTGCTTTGGGAATGGGACCCCCATACAACTCCTGTTGCTCTTTATGATGATGTGGGAAAGAGAAACAGTCTTCCAAGGGACATAGCTTTGCAAAAATGAAAATAAAAGCTCCCTTCTTCCTCTGTGGCCCTGGGATGCAGACTCTGTCTCCCTCTTCAGTGGCAAGACCAGGGGAAGAGCAAGGGCTTCTCATTGGGCTGAGACAGTTCAAGGGCCATGTCACCTGAAGACTTCTCTCTGTACCTCAACGTGGCTTCAGGCACTCCGGCACTCAGCAACACAGGTCTCCCTCCATCTTACCTGTTTCTTTGTGGGTTGGACCAAAGTGACCCAGACTATCCAGGTATTATTATCCAGTTTTCTATTGCTGTGTAAGAAATTACCACAAATCTAGTGGCTTGAAACAACGCCCACTTACTACTCCACTTTCCCTGAATCAGCTTAGCTAGTTCCTCTGCTCAGGGTCTCCCCAACCTGACATCAAAGTATGGTGGCTGGCAGAATTCATTGCCTTGCTGGTGTGTGTCTAAAGCCTTGGCCTTTTGAGGTCACTCCTAGCTTCTAGCGGTGGCCCACAGCATCCTGTTTGCTGTTTGCTTCTTCCTGACCAGCAGGGGGACCTCTTTTTCCAGTTTGCTAAGAGGGAGTCTTCAAAAAAAATGTATTATTTTTAATTGAAGTATTGTTTACACATAATGTTCTACTAGTTTCAGGAGTACAATATAATGATTTGACAACTCTGCACATTATGCTGTGGTCACCACAAGCATAACTGCCATCTGTCACCGTACAAGGCTTTTACGATACTCTATTATATTCCCCATGCTCCAGCTTTCATCCCCATGACTTATTCATTCAATAACTCAAAGCCTATACCTCCCACTTCCCTTTACCAATTTTGCCCCCACCCCCAACCCCACCTCCCAGCAGCCATCAGTTTGGTCTATGTATTTATGGGTCTGTTTCTGCTTTTTTGTTATTTCATTTGTATTGTTTTTGTTCTTTTTATTTTCCACATATCTGTGGAATCATACAGTGTTTGTCTTTCTCTGACTTATTTCACTTAGCATAATGTCCTCTACATTGTAAATGGCAAGATCTCATGAAGAGGGAATCTTATATCACATAATGTAATCATAGGAATGACATCTGGCCACGGTTTCCATTTAATGTAACCTAATCAAAGAGAGACATCCCATTACCTTTGCCATATATATTGATTAGAAGCAAATCACATGTTCTTCCTAAATTCTAGGGGAAGAGATTACACAAAAGTCACCACAGTGTGCGTCTCCACAATCGTCAAACAAGGAGACTTCCAATCCATTTTTAACTTCAAGTCCATTTTTAAAGTGTGAGAACGCTCTGCAATTTTTGCTGAGGGAACAGAAAGAAATAGGAGACTTTGGTCTTAAGCTTTCAGTGGCCCTGCAACCATACCTTTTAGTTCATGGTCATCAGTCAGGGGAACATTCATGTGGCTGACCACTGTTCTGCCCCATACTAGCCCCTCCCCTCTGCTCTCTGACCACTCTCCTGAAACCATGTCTCACACCTTCAAGCACTTTTTTTCTTGGGATCATAGTACAAAGGGCTCCTGTATGCCTCCAACTTTATATCTCTGTGAGGGCAGTTTTTCTTTAGACACTTCAACCAAAGCAACATATAGCAACTGACTGAATGTAGAAGTTGATGTGCACGTCCAAATGTTTTGCATTAAGCGAAACATTAAGAAGATTTGCAGAAATGTAAAAACAATGCAATGCCTCATGGATTTTTTTCTAATTTTTGAATATAGTCCTATCATTTTATTGCACTTTGCAGATGATTTTGTTTTACAAATTGAAGATTTATTGCAATCTGCATCGAGCAAGTCTATCTGTGACATTTTTCCGATAGTGTTTGTTCGCTTTGTGTCTCTGTGTCACTTTTGGTAATTCTCACGATATTAAAAAACTTTTCACTATTATATTTGTTGTGGTGAACTGTGATCAGTAATTGTGACTCACTGAAAGCTCACATGATGGTTAACAGTTTTTAGCAATAAAGTATTTTTAATTAAAGTATGGACAATTTTTTAGACAATGCTATTGCACACTTAATAGACTACAGTATAGTATAAATGTAATGTTCATATGCACCAGGAAACCAAAAAATTCATTTGACTGAATTTATTGATATTTGTGATATTGATATATTGATATTCACTTTATTGCAGTGGTCTGGAATCAAACCCACAAAATATCCGAGATATGCTTTATTCTTGTACATAACCAAATACGTATCACTTATATTTATTTACATGTACTTGGCTTAGATGCTTATGTATAATTAAATTAATAAACCTTTGAAAAATGTTTCTCAATTTTAATCCAGTAAATGTTCAAAGATGTTATCAACGTGAATAAAATATTTAGGGGATCCTTA
The DNA here is from genome assembly GCF_002007445.2 of Ailuropoda melanoleuca. Classification (NCBI taxonomy): domain Eukaryota; kingdom Metazoa; phylum Chordata; class Mammalia; order Carnivora; family Ursidae; genus Ailuropoda; species Ailuropoda melanoleuca. The sequence continues at coordinate 241,207 of NW_023192171.1, forward strand.
GGAATTTTTAAGAATACAAGAAGGTGCTGGAAACAAAAGTTTGAAAACTGCTGACTTGGGACAGTTGTTTACAAAACAATAAAAGCATGGCTTTTCCCAAGTGGTGAGATGTTTAGTGATGATTCGTTTCTCTCTATATGGTTATATTATTGATGAACCTCATGCAAACCATCCTAACAAAGAGTTTATGAGTACGGCCGTGACATAACCTCAGGCACATTTCAAGGTCCCCGTGGTTGCTGTGTGGTCCTTGTGGGAGATCCTGGCTGGCATCTGAGTGGCTTTATGGATATCTTGGAGGTAGATTCAGCAGGACTTGCTTTTGAAGAGGATTCAAGTCCTCTCAAAGGTAAGTGAAGGGTCAAACGTATCACCTGGAACTTCAGCTTGACTCCCTGACAGTGGGAAGAATGAGAAAGAAACAAATAGAAAGCATACCTAAGAAGTCTTCTGGGGCCATGTTAGATTTGCAATGTCTCTACTGCTGGGTATAAAAAAAAATCAAGTACAGCTAAGCACATACAATATAATCCTCTTCACAGGAAATCATTAATATATGTAATATTTATTCATTTTCTTCTAGTCATTGAATAACTAGCTACCAATGCTTTCCATGGACTTTGTAATATTTTGGAGGTGTTGGGCAGAGAATCATGAAGAGAGCATTTAAAATCTGGGTCTTAATGGAATATGTCTAATTTATGCTGGCAAACACTCTTTGGGATGCATAATGATGTATCTGGAACATGGTCTCTAAAAGATGAAGACTCTGGCAAGAATTTCTTTTTTTAAAAGATTTTATTTATTTATTTGACAGAGAGAGAGACAGCCAGTGAGAGAGGGAACACAAGCAGGGGGAGTGGGAGAGGAAGAAGCAGGCCCCCAGCAGAGAAGCGTGATGTGGGGCTTGATCCCAGGACCCCGAGATCATGCCCTGAGCCAAAGGCAGATGCTTAATGATTTAGCCACCCATGCGCCCTGCTTTTTAAAAATTTCAATAATATATTTTATTATTAAATGTAGAATACACATTGTGTTGCGACGTATTCAAAACATTATCATTTCAACATATAGTCAGTATTTTAAAGGCCATTAATGAGATATTTTACCTTCATATTTCTGGTACTAAGTCTTCTAAATCCTTCACAGTTCATTGCAATCCAGACACTAAATTTTTATCAGTAATGTTTGATCTGTATTTAGAATTCATAAAATTTGGTTGAAAAGGTAGATTCATTCACATACTCAAGTTGCTCCATATAATAACTGAACGATCATATTTTAAATTTAAATTTAGGGGCGCCTGGGTGGCACAGCAGTTCAGCGTCTGCCTTCTGCTCAGGGCGTGATCCTGGCATTGTGGGATCGAGCCCCACATCAGGCTCCTCCACTATGAGCCTGCTTCTTCCTCTCCCACTCTTCCTGCTTGTGTTCCCTCTCTCGCTGGCTGTCTCTATCTCTGTCAAATAAATAAATAAAATCTTTAAAAAAATTTAAATTTAGATTGAGTTAAATTAAAAATTCGATTCCTCAGGTTCACTAGATCTATTTCAAGTGCTTAATAACCACGTGCAGCTAGTGGCTACCAAATTGGACACCGAGCCCCTGAGCATCTACTATGTACATCACAGCAGATAAGACAGGGATGAGTCATACACAACCTGTTTCCAAGGGTGGGGGAGAGGGTGCTAGTGTCGGTAGAATTGTGGCCCAGGAGAAGCCATGGTAAATAGTGTGTTTACCTCTGGGTGGCAGATGTATCCACACAGAAGACAGAGCAAGGAGCTCTTGTTTGGGCACTAGGGTCCCTCACCACCGTCCTGGGACTCACTAGGTCTGTGCTGAGCAGAGGTCTGTGGACTCTGCCCAGTCTTCAAGAAGGAGGAGGGTTAGTCTCACTGGTGTGCTCAACTGCTCCTGAGATTCCAATGACACTAAGAAATGAAGGAATGCTTTACAATATGCATATATACCACGAATGTTTCAGACTGCTGTGGAACTCTTGAATGAACTTGGACTTACTTCCAGAGTCCTGTGGTTTTAGCTCTTCTCCCTTGAGTAACCTCTGCTCAGCAGCTCTATCTCCCTGGGGTCCCTGCCTCGGATCTATTTTGAAACAGATCTTTCAGCCACACCCTCCTGGCCAGGGCTACAGGAAGCAGGACACTGTGGAGGACCCCAGACTCAGGGTCTGGATCCAGATAGGGCAGTGAAAATGGTCAAAGCTCAGCAAACACTTAGGCATGACACACAGCCCCCTGTCCCCACTCCAAAACAGGGGAGCCTGGTGGGACACCCAGGGTTGTCCTGCCCAGCTGTGGGCTCAGGAGGCAGCTTTGGGTGAAATACTGCATTCTTGATTCATGGGTGACCCCTTCTTTTATTCTGACTTACCTAGGGCCTTGGTCCTAAGCTTAGCAACCAGTCTTTGTTCTCATTTTCAAGCTCGGGGCATAGTCTGCCCTGACTCAGTGTCCTTCAGCATCCAGGGTTCTGGGATAGAAGCTCTGGAAGCAGCAACAACACTGGAGATATCATGAGGTATCCTGGCACCAATGAGGCCCAGACACTGCCCCTAAACTCCTGATCGATGCTGTTGGTTCTCAGCCTTCTGGCATCTCAGACCATATCTTTGGCTCCAGGTCTAGCAACCCGCCTCCCCGACCATCTCTGGGCTCCAGCTTGAGGTTGAGGCAGCCTATGAATATGTGTCATATTTGAGCACTTGTACTTAGGTCACTGCTCCAAGCCTACCAGGGAAGTGAATGCAAACTCTGCTCTGAGCTCGTGGGATTCTTCCCTAATTTTATCTCTGCTCCCCTGTGTATGGGGACATTCATGCCTCTGTGTCTGGATTTATCTCTGAATTATTCTCCCCACTCATAATGAAGGACATGAGGAATCCTCTCTGGGTCACAGGTCTCTGGGAAAACAAGCTCATCACTGCTGAGTCACAGGGCTCAGAATATGGATACCATCCAACACATGGAAGGTGGGAGCAGGGGACCCAAGAGTCTTGTCTGGTGCATTCAAGATGCTGCCAGCACAAATTGACAGCTAAGTGCCTCCTCTACCGCATGAACCAGATCACAGGTATCAGCTTTGCTTTCACCACATTCTGTTCAAGATGGCCCTTTATGGGGGTCATTCTTCTGCAAGTTCACTGGGGAAGCTCAAGTGACAAGAAAGCCTCAATGACTTTGCAGAGGGAATAAAGAGAAGGGTGGGGGGACAGATGAGACCCTCCCTTTAGGATCTCTCTCCTTTGACCTGACACTAAAACAGTATTTCCTAGGGCAGTGATGGGAGAGAATTGGAGGGACAGACCCTGAGCTCTGTACAGTTGCCTTCCTGCAGACCCCAACCTGCTGTCCTTGTACCAAGCTTTGCACATTCATTGGCCTCTTCATTTCAGTGAAATCTTTCCCAGTTGGTTCCTTGGCTCCATCAGTGAAAAGTTAGCTGGTGGGTTTGTCTGGTGTGCCATCCTCCTTCCGACTGGGATTTCAGTTATCCCACTAGGTGAAAAATGAAGAAATAGCCCCATTCCTGTATATCATAAATGTTTGCTCAGTCTACTGTGTAACTTCTGATAGATCTGGGCCTTCAGTAGATGCTTCATGCTTCTCATTTTCTCCTCCTGGAGCAGCAGCTACTTCACAGGGACCGATGGGAGAGGTGTCTCTTCTCCCTGCTGGCATCACGTCCTG
>NW_023192171.1:245016-257782 GCF_002007445.2 Ailuropoda melanoleuca
GAAATTTCTTTGCCCTGGCCACTTTCAATACTGTATCCTTGGATCTAATATTTGCGAATTGCACTATGACGAGACGTGGCATAGGTTTGTCATGGTTGAGCTTGGATGGGGTCCCCTGTGCCCCTTGGATACGAATGCTTGTTTCCCTTGCTAGATTAGGGAAGTTTTCAGCTACAATTTGTTCAAATATCTTCTCTAGACCTCTGTTTTTCTCTACCCCTTCAGGGATGCCGATTATTCTGACATTGGATCATTTCATAGAGTTAGTAATCTCCCGTAATCTACATTCGTGGGCATGGATTTTTTTTAAGACCAGCTTCTATTTTCGTTTTTTCTTCTACTAATCCGTCCTCCAATTCACTAATGCGTTCCTCTACCTTAGTGACCCTGGCCGTCAGAGCTCTAGTTTTGACTGCATTTGGCTCATAGAATTTTTAATTTCTGTCAGATTCACTCTCATTTCTGCCCTTAGGGATTCTATATTCTCAGTAACATTTTCCTTTACACTTTTTTCAAGTCTACTCATCATCTTGACCATTGTTGCTCTGAATTCCATTTCTGATAATTGGGATATATCCATATGTATTAATTCTGTGGCAGAGGCCACAGGCTCATTGTCTTTTCTTTGCTGGGGGTGACTTCTCCTTCTCGTCATTTTGATGAGGAGAGATTGCGGGGTTGTCCAGAGCCCAAGTTATTGACTGGGACCCAGGCCGTGCGCCCTTGTTTTATAGAGATCTTAGGGATGTGGGCTTCTTCCTTAAATATTTTATTTATTTATTGGAGAGAGAGAGACAGTCAGCAAGAAGGGGAACCCAAGCAGGGCAGTGGGAGAGGAAGAAGCAGGCTCCCGGTGGAGAAGCCCGATGAGGGACTCCTTTCCGGAACATTGTGATCACACCCTAATCCGAAGACAGGAGCTTATTGACTGCGCCACTCAGGCACTCCAGGTTGTGGGCTTCTTGATTTTTCAGCCTGCNTTGACTGCGCCACTCAGGCGCTCCAGGTTGTGGGCTTCTTGATTTTTCAGCCTGCCTTCTGGGGGAGGAGCCTGCCGGCCGGTACTCAAAAAACCCTGTTTGGGTAGAGTCTCCATGTCCCCTGCAAGGGGGGATGGGGATGGCCTCCCTGTGAGCCGGTATTTCCGGGCTTTTGTTTTCTGGCGGCTTTCCCTGGCGGTTTGCTATGCCTCTTCTGAGAGTCAGAGCAGCAGCGGCTGAAATTCAGCCTCTGTCTCAGAACAGAGGGATCGCGGATCGTTCTCCACTGGTGCTCTGGCCACTTTAACTCTGTTTCTGTTGGTTCTGCTCAACCCTGCAGCATCCCAGGCTGTGTGCCCCACACCCGTCGTCCCAGCCCTCACTTCCAGGGCTGGCGTGTCTCTGTCCTTTGTGTTTCCAACCCCGCCAGCCGCCAGTCGCCCCGCGCGGGCTCCCGGAGCTCCCCGTCTCAGTCTGGTGTCTCACGGGTNTGGGGGTGCTGACCACGAGTCCGCCTGCTCCCCCATGCAGGTGGCCCTCCAGCCGCCAGCCGCCAGCCGCCAGCCACCCCGTGCACGCTCCCGGAGCTCCCGGTTTCAGCCTGAATCCAGCGAGCACACCGGAGCTCCGGAGCTCCGTGAGATGCTTGGTGGCGCACGCTCCCGGCTCACGGACTCAGTCTGCTGTTTCCAGGGTGCGGGTCCATGGTCCGCCCGCTCCCCTGTGCAGGTGGCCCGCCAGCTGCCAGCTGCCCCACGCGCGCGCTCCCGGAGCTCCCGTTCTCAGTCTGCTGTCTCAAGCGTGCAGGTCCACGGTCCCTCCGCTCCCCCGTGCAGGTGGCTACCACTTCCTGGCGCCCTGACACGGTGGCTCCCTCCCCCTTCTGTTTATCTTCCGATATCTGTGCGGGTTTCATGGCTCCCCGCTTCGTACCTTGATTACTCAGCGCTGGAGATGTTCATTTGTAGAGATCCAGATGTATTTTCCTGCGTCTCAGGCTGATTCCGTGGATGTTCCTGCTGGTCTGGCGCCTATCCAGCTCAACTCAGGGGACCGGCTGAAAAAGGGGTCCCCTACTCCTCCGCCATCTTAACTCCCCCCCTCCTGCATGTCTAATACCAGAATTGGCTTCAATTTTTATCCAACATTCCTCTTGCTCTGAGGCTCTGAGGGATCTCAGGGTAAGCTGGTGGTCCTGAGAAGGGGCGTAATTCCACTCCAGGTGGAGCTTCAGGAACTGATCCATGGAACATGTAGTGGATTACATGGAATATCAGGGGTGGAGGGTGTAGAGCAAATTCCATTTGGGAAGAAGATGGACGAAGGGTGGAAAGGAAGCTGAGCAGATTCCCTACTCTCTTCCTTATCCTTGCTTTGGGCTGCCCCAGCTAAGCCGCCAAGGGGGGCAGCAAAAGCCTAGATGTGGGGACTGTGATGACCTCTCCCTCAACCCCCCAAAGTCCTGTTGAGGTTTCTTCAGGTCTGTGGGAGGTTCCAAGGGCTTCTTCCTCCCCAGTCACTCCTAAGGGGAAACACTTGTAAGTGCCTTGTCCCCACTCTGTTCCTTCCCCACACAGGACACTAAACACCCCTAGGACTCAGTCCCAGGCCAAATATCAGGACACTGCAGAGGCTAAGGACAGAGAGATGTGTGAGTATCCACCCTAAGGAGAGGTGGAGAGGGAATGCCATGTTCCCAGCCAGGCTTTGGTTTCTGGAAAAGGGGCTGCTGGAACTTTCCGCAGTTCTGCTGGAAGCCTCTGCTCACCCTCTTCATTCACAGCAGGGATGAGTAATCCTCAGCCTGCTCTGCAGCCAGAATTGTGTTTTCCAGGAAGGGCTAAAGTGGGAAAGAGCAGGTCCTCTGTCCCTTTTCTCCTCCCAGCCATGGGTGACTGCAGAGAGAGGCCAAGAGAGTAAAAGCAGAGCACTGAGCATTGTGTTTTCGGGGTGACATATGACAAAACTGCATTTCTATTTGTAGTTTCAAACCCAGCTAGGAATATTTTTTTCTAACATGACTGAATACAGCCTGGAGACTTTTTGGGCAAATTCCTTAGCTCAGCTTCCTTACCTGAGCTCTCTCCTTGACTCATTCGAAAACAGAACTACTGACTGAGTTGTTGGGGCACATTTCTGTATCCTCAGAAAGATCCAGACATGTGAGGTATGAGAATATGGGCATTTCAGTCAGAAGAATAGCCTGTGCAAAGGCACTGAGATAGAAGGAATATAGCCAATGAAGGACTAGAAAGAAATCTAGTGGGCTGGGGAATGGTCCACTGGGGACTCAGAGGAGGGAGATTCATGGGGTGCTATGGACAACAGATAGATCACATCATGACTGAAAGCCTGGTGAAGAGGGTATTTTTCTAAGTGAAAAGAGAATTGATTCGAGGATTTTCCATAATTTATACATGAGTTTTACAGTCAGTCCTGCTTAAAGTTTTTACCTCAAATAGATTCCTTTCTAGAAAGCACAACTAAGTCAAGCAACTTTCTGTGGAAGAAACTTTGCCTCAGGAAGGTGCATAGCTTGGAAGTGCACAAAGAGGACATTAGGAAGAAAGTTCCATGTTCCCTGTAGCACCAAAACACGCCCTGAGAAGTCCCAGGAGCTGGCTGCTCAGGCTGAACCTGACCCCTCCCCTTATGCCACTCCTCAAACACTAGAATTCACCTCCTGCTTTCTGCTAGGTAGTTCTCAATCCTACAGAGCTTTCTCTTCCTCAGGCAATATATATTTTTTTTCTTTCTAGATTTTGAGAAGCCAATCTATCTTCACCTGCTCTCATTTTTCTCACCCAGACTTCCTACTGGGGTTGTTTTATTTAGCATCTAATTTTTCCTCAGTTTTGAGCCCAGAGACACCTCATAAGCAATACCCTCAAGCCAAGGCTTTGGTGGGACATGCTGAATAATTGTGAGGTGAGCACTGGGATACATGGTGTAACAGGTGGCACATTCCATTCTGGAGGAAGTTACTGGAAAAAAGGAGATGTGTTTCCAGGGGGTAGAAGAGATCAGAGGGCTGGCACTGAGCTGGATGGGGAAGAGGGGGAAGACTGGAGTGGCAGCTGAGTGGCAGCGAACTAGCAATTTCCAGCTCCCACTCAGCCATCATCCCTGGTGCCTGGGATGCACCTTCTAAGGCCACCAGGGGGCAGCAAGGGCTGGATTTAGAGAACAGATTTTCTTTTTTTTAAATTATTTTTCGTTTTTTAATTTTAATTTTAATTTTTTTATAATAATATTTTTATTATATTATGTTACTCACCATACAGTACATCCCTAGTTTTTGATGTAATGTTCCATGATTCATTATTTGCGTATAACACCCAGTGCACCATGCAATACGTGTCCTCCTTAATACCCATCACCAGCCTATCACATTCCCCCACCCCCTCCCCTATGAAGCCCTCAGTTTGTTTCCCAGAGTCCAAAGTCTCTCATGGTTCATTCCCCCTTCTGTTTACCCCCCTTTCTTCTTCCCTTTCGTCTCCTACCAGTCTTCCTACTTCTTATGTTCCACAAATGAGTGAAACCATATAATTGCCTTTCTCTACTTGACTTATTTCGCTTAGCATTATCTCCTCCAGTCCCATCCATGTTGCAGCAACTGTTGAGAAATCGTTCTTTTTGATGGCTGAGTAATATTCCATTGTAGGTATGGACCACATCTTCTTAATTCAGTCATCTGTTGAAGGGCATCTCAGCTCCTTCCACGATTTAGCTATTGTGGACAATGCTGCTATGAATGTTGGTGCATATGGCCCTTCTCTTCATTACGTCTGTATCTTTGGGGTAAATACCCAGTAGTGCAATGGCTGGATCATAGGGTTGCTCAATTTTTAACTTTTTAAGGGACCTCCACACTGTTTTCCAAAGTGGCTGTACCAACTTGCATTCCCACCAACAATGTAGAAGGGATCCCATTTCTCCACATCCTCTCTGGCATTTATCGTTTCCAGCCTTGTCCATTTTTGCCATTCGAACTGGCATAAGTTCGTATCTCAATGTGGTTTTGATTTGAATTTCCCTGATGGCTAATGATTTTGAACATTTTTTCATGTGTCCGTTAGCTATTTGTATGTCTTCATTGGAAAAGTGTCTGTTCATATCTTCTGCCCATTTTTTTTGATTTATGTATTTGTTTCCCAAGTATTGAGTTTGAGAAGTTCTTTGTAGATCTTGGATACCAGACTTTTATCTGTAGTGTCATTTGCAAATATCTTCTCCCATTCCGTGGGCTGCCTCTTAGTTCTTTTGACTGCTTCCTTGGCTGTGCAGAAGATTTTTATCTTGATGAAGTCCCATAAGTTCATTTTTTCTTTTGTTTCTCTTGCCTTTGGAGATGTGTCATGAAAAAAGTGCTGTGGCCGATGTCAAAGAGGTTGCAGCCTATGTTCTCCTCTAAGATTTTGATGGATTCCTGTCTCACATTGAGGTCTTTCATCCATTTGGAGTTTATCTTTGTGTATGGTGTGAGAGAGCGGTCAAGTTTCCTTCTTTTGCACGTAGCTGTCCAATTTTCCCAGCACCATTTATTGAAGAGACTTTCTTTCTTTTTTTTTAATAATAATATTTTTATTATATTATGTTATTCACCATACAGTATATCCCTGGTTTTTGATGTAAAGTTTGATGATTCATTAGTAGCATATAACACCCAGTGCACCATGCAATACGTGCTCTCCTTACTACCCATCAACAGTCTATCCCATTCCCCCACCCCCTCCCCTCTGAAACCCTCAGTTTGTTTCTCAGAGTCCATAGTCTCTCATGCTTCATTCCCCCTTCTGATTACCCCCTCTTTATTTATCCCTTTCTTCTCCTACTGATCTTCCTAGTTCTTCTTTTTTTTAGATTTTATTTATTTATTTGACAGAGAGAGACACAGCCAGCCAGAGAGGGAACACAAGCAGGGGAGTGGGAGAGGAAGAAGCAGGTTCCCAGTGGAGCAGGGAGCCCGATGCGGGGCTCGACCCCAGGACCCCGGGATCACGCCCTGGGCCAAAGGCAGATGCTCAATGACTGAGCCACCCAGGCACCCCCGATCTTCCTAGTTCTTATGTTCCATAGATGAGACTGTCTTTCTACGGCTTAAGCTGTCCACGTGAAATGTCAAAAGTTGCTTCTCACTTAGCCCCCTTAGGATCCAAAGTGTTGTACTCCCCCAAATCATCTCTCAGAGGGCTGAAAAATAACCCAGGGCTCAGCCACAGGCCTCAGTCTCAAACCACCACAGAGACAGAGGTTGGAGTGATACATGACGACCTATCCTGAAGGTGTAAGAAGAGTTGAGGGAGAATCATGGCCCCCAGTTCTGTTTTTAGGCCTGGGAAATTGGGCAGTTGGATCTCATTTGGTCAGCTTGGAACCCTGTCCCCACCTTTGTGTCACACACTGTGGAGGAGAAGCTCTGGGATTTCTCACTCAGGAACAACCAGATTTTCACCACAGGAAATATAAGGGTATCTGTTGGTTGGATCTATTTTCAGGGAACTGTCATGGGTTCAGTATGACCTGACTGACAACATGTTCAAAAGTTTTAAGTTTTGACTAACCTTTGCTGCCCAGGGATGCTCAAGTATCTAGAACAGGGGGCCAGGTCAGTGGGAAAGAGGAGAGGCAGGTGCAGGAAGTACATTTGCATGGAGGTTCCTCCTTTTGCTGAGGCAGGTGGAGGGGATAAGAGAGGTCTGAGGGAGCCAGATCCAGGGTTGGGTTCTCAGAAGGCAAAGTTCTTGGGACATCTTCATCATGGCCTGGGATCTGGTCTTCCTCACCCTCCTCACTCAGGACACAGGTGAGGCCTCCAGGAAGGGACCATGGGGACATCTGGACTGATCATTTGTCTGACTCTCAGGCTCATCTGGGCCCCAGCACTAAACTCACCAGAGTGTGTTCTTTTCCAGGTTCCTGGGCCCAGTCTGCCCTGACTCAGCATCCCTCAGTGTCTGGGGCTCTGGGATGGAAAATAACCATCTCTTGTGCTGGAAGCAGCAGTAATATCAGGAGTGGTAATTATGTCTCCTGGTTCCAACAACTTCCAGGCACACCCCCCAAACTCTTGATTTATGATATAAGTTCTTGGCCATCAGGGATCCCTGGTCATTTCTCTGGCTCCAAGTTGACCTCCTTGACCATCTCTGGGCTCCAGGCTGAAGATGAGGCTGATTATCATTGTTGCTCATATAGAACCAGTAACACTTACACAGTGATCAAAGTTCATGGGGGAAGTGATATCAGAACGTGCCCTGTGCTCCTAGGCTCTCTCCTTACTCTGAAAATACTTCCCACCCCTTTGCAGTGGGGACTTCATGCAGTGTGGTCTTGAGAATTCAGGTGTTTCTGCTCCTCTTTCTTCTCAAGATAAAGTAAATGAAATATTCTGCTAAAGCTCTGGAAAATGACAGCGACTATTTGCTTCTGTGACATGATCCTAGAAAAATCACTCTTTCCAACTCTGCAATGGTAGGAACTGGGGACCGTGAGACTCCTGTGCAGTGCACTTCCTGCAATTTACAGGGAACTCTCACTTTAAATGGCTCCACTTCACACATGGGTGCAGCCTGGCTCAGAATCACTTTTCCAGAATTGGTGGTGTCTTATTCAGCCCAGTTTCCAGCTTGCCCTTTTTTGTGGAGGGGGGATAACAGTTATTGAATTATATTTACATATCATACAACTCTCCCATTTAAAACAATGGCTTTTAGTATATTCTCCAACTTGTTAAAACATCACCGCCATCACATTGCTATTGTCCTCAAAAGAAACCTTATACCTTTTGACATTCATCTCCCATTTTTAAACAATTCTCCCAAACCCTTGCAATCACAGATCTACTTTCTTCCCTGTAGCTTTGCCTAGTCCGGACATTTCATGTACTTGGAGTCACACAATATGAGATTTTTTGGGAATGACTTCATTCACTGTAATAATATTTTCAAGGTTCATCCATGTTGTAGCATATATTAGCATTTTCATACTTTTACTGCTGAAATATATCCCATTGTATGCATAAATCACATTGAAGAAGTGCAATATAAGACATTTTTCAATTGTTTCCACCTTGTCCTAGTCAACATGACCCTCCTTAGTGAGCCATTCTTCTGCATGTTGTGACTGAAGCAATAGTACATGAGTAAAGCTCTGATGACATAGCTGAGGGAATGAGGAGAAGGGGAAGTTGTTTTTTCAATGTCCCTTCATCTTGGACCCCATTTCCAGGGAACCTGAACAGGAGATAATATGATTTGAGTCTCTGTGATAAAATCTTCCGTTCACTGAGATCAATGAACCACTGTCCTGGAAGCAGCCCTGCATGTGGATGGTCTGCCCAATAGGGTGGGCTCTTTCCAAAACGGCTTCTTTGTTCCACAAGGAAGAGCTATCTGGTGGGCATGTCCCCATTCCAAGGGGTACCCCACATATCTGATTTCCATAGTGAATAAACCCAATTTCTGGCTTAAATGCCAATGATGACAAATTGCTCACAACACATATACATAAATAATGCCAAGAGCTCTTTGTGCATTGAATGAACCTGAGCATAGTCCCTAGAACTTGGGACAGAACCAATTCTCTTCCCAGTTGAGTAGAACTTTCTATGTTTAGCACTAGAAGTACCATAAGCTGGCAATGACCACACTCATGGGCAAATTGGGATGGATGTTCAGTTTAGCAAAGAACTTAGTCTCCCCCATAACATCTTCTATGAATTATTTTCCAAATCATTTTCCATATCTTTTTTATTTCCCTGATAAATGGTCAGTACCTTCATGCTTTAGGCATGTAGACTGGAAGAGCGACTCATCTTGACTCCTAGCAGCTGGGTCAAAATGCATTGCAATGTGACATATGCTAACAGAGAGACAGAATAACATCCTGAATCACAAACTTCATGTTTGGGTAAGGGTGATCAGAGGCTGTACCTGCCCAGAGGGTATGTGCCCTCATGGGGAAATTCTGTAGGTTGTGAAGGAGCCACTGTCCTGTTATTTTCTATTATGAGACTTTCTTCCTGACTCTTAAAGCATCAACATGATTCTTTGTAAAGTATTCACTGTCATCATTGTCTCTATTAGTGTGTCTCCTTTTAAATGCAAGATGACAATTCCCTTTGGAGAAAGTAGTTATTATATTTACAGTAGGAAACATTACTAAGAAATACAGAAGCTAAATGTTGAGTGAACAGGACTGCTTCCAATATGACATTTCTAGAGCTACAAAGCCCTTTGTGTCTGGTGTATATGTGTCTCAAGGTGTAGGAAAAGTATCTTGGCTTGTCTCAAGTAATGAAACTATATACATTTTAATATTTTTATAAAAAGATGAATCTTTAAAAAAAAAGATGAGAGAACTGTTACTTTTGATAGAGGTGATATGAAATATTTCAGGTGTCCTAATGATCAAAATATCCACCAATGTTTTTCTGGTCAATGCAATCAGAGAATCAGCATGTTAGGGAAGTTACATTCACGTGTTCATCGAATTTCTGAGTTAAGTTCCACTCATTTTCCATTGCATCTGTTCTGGATATTTTATCTTTCTTCTTTTTCTCACTTCTGTAGTTATGGAAACATCTTGTTTCACTCAACATGAATGATAAGAATTTAGGGACTGATTTTCAAGTATTTTTAGTTTATTTGCTTTAGCTGTTTTGGTTATTAATCGTTTTATGTGCAAATGGCCATTTTGCTCCCATTCAGGCAATCTTGCTCCTTATTTGTATATCATGCCTTATTGTATGGTCACAGGAATCCAAAAGGCTTAAAAAAAAGTAGTGTTCCCTGCACTATGGGGAGCTGAGTTTGCTCTTTGTACTATCAGAGCGCAGAGCAGAAGAAAAAGCTGTTCCCACACGTACCACACAGGAAGAACCTGGACACCTGGACTGTACCCAGGGAACCTCTCTACAGTGATATCAGGAGGCAAAGATCCAATTTACAAGAATACTAACTGAGCCTCAGAACTAACTGATGGATTTATGAGAGGGTCAATAACAGGTTACCATTTTATTATTATCTCAATAATAGACAAGATTATCCAGATTAATTATGAAGTAATATAATACATACATGTTCAAAGCACACATTAACAATCGTTGCAAATTAAAAAAAAACTATCACTTCCTCCTACTACAAATTTTCTTTCCCCCAACACCGAGTCCACCAATTATTTCCTCCTACCTTTGGCCATCACTTCCCTTGCGCTCTTTAAATGTCTATCATGGGTATGAACAAGGACACTAAAATACTTTCATCAGAACATTTACACTCTACAGAAATATGCCCATTTTCTGAGTTGACATTTCCATTTCCATTCTGGCTAAAATCAGTCAGCCTTGATTTGAGTCTTTGCCCCAAATCCATCTCTTTAGAAAACATGCTAAGCCAAAAATCCCTTTGTGGATGAGGAGACTTACCCCAGGAAGACACACAGCTCTGAGGGGAGATCTTGTCAATATGCACTAAGGCACAGGATGAAGAATGTCTAAGTCCCTGTTATCAATAAACTCACTTTCTGCTGAATTGTCTGAGGAGTCACAGCTTCCTCTCTGCCTGTGTGATATGGCCCAAAAGGTAGCTCTTTCCAACTCATCAACAGAAGAACCGAAGAACTGAGATGGCTACTCAGTGCAATGTCCACAGCTCTCAGGAAAATCCTCATTTTAAATCTCCCACACCAGTGCAGATTAGCATAGATTCAGAACACCTGAATTGTCATTGACCTATTCTCCTCTCCACCATGACCCTCCATGCTGGGTTATTCTGATACTGAAGCAAAAGCATCTGAGAAAACATCAGATGATATTGCCGAAGGAATGATCACCAAAAGATGTTATTTTTCTGTCTAATGTTCCTCTTCCTTGAGCCCATATCCAAGGGATTTTATCCAGGGAGAGTTTGAATGACACACCAGGAGCTTGGTCAGATCTTAATCCCCCCACCCCAACTTAGATGCCTGAACCTCAGTCCCAAGGCACCCAGCACGTGGTCTGTCCCCTCATTATTTTCAAAATGGCTCCTTTTTTTCATAACAGATATTTTGTGGGTCATTTCCCATCTCCTCTGGAATTCTCAAGGATATCTGATATCCTCAGTGAACCCCTTCGTTTGCTAGCTAGATTCCCAGTTATAGAGAATTGGTAAGTATACATAACATTAAATATCTGTGCAAGAATTTATTGGGCTCCTGGTTGAGATGGGGCTTGGGGCACCTGGATGGCTCAGTCAGTTAAACATCTGCCTTCAGCTCAGGTCATGATCCCGGCATCCTAGAATCAAGTCCCCCATCAGGCTCCCTGCTCAGCAGGGAGTCTGCTTTTCCATCTACCCCTCCTGCCTGCTCATGATCTCTCTCCCTCTCTCTCTCGTGCTCTCTCAAATAAATAAATAAAATCTCTTAAAGAATGAAATAGGGCTTGAGTTTAAGAAGACTTGATAGGGTATCACTTTCATTTTATCAGTTTTAGCCTGGCAACTCATGTCCCATTCATTCCTGTGCAAACCAGAATGCAGGCCACTATATCGAATAGCTCAATCTTTGTCATAACGTTGACACACTCAATTTTTTCACAATTCTTTTTCTACTTATCTTCTTTTGTGTCTGAATACAGTAGGTATTTTTGTGCTGTAATCTTCTAATGCTGGAAGACTGACACAGGAGACCCCCATGCCACTGGTCTCTTGGAGACTCAATATAATGTCCTGAGTCACAACCCTGAGTCATAACCCAGATTAGAGGTCATGATGCCTACATGGTATGTGTCCTTGTGGAAACAGTACAAAGAAACAGGGGAACAAAGTTTTGGTCTTTCCTTTTGGTCTGGTGTCAAATGTGCTCCCTGATCAAGATTTTAAAGTGAATATTCTACATGTTTATGAGGGGAGGGAGGCAACCCTCAATGCCCCTTCTGTGTTTCTGCTTCTGAGGTGGTACAACAAGTTCCTTTTCAGGTGGTAGTTGCAATTTTTGTGATTTGTGAAGTATATAGAAAACCAGTTGGTACATGTTAAGTAAATAAGATCATTGCAAACAGGTTATTTCTGGAAATCCCATTGCACTATCATCTGTTTTTTTTTGTTTTTGTTTTTGTTTTTGGTGGCTAATGTGTAGGAATACTCACATGCATTTATTGAATAATGAAACTTTTCTCTCTCTCCTAATTTTTTTATTATGTTAGTCACCATACAGTACAAAAACTGTATGTTTCCATCTAATTCTGTAAAAGTTGACAGAGAGATCATTGTTAGTAGAAGAGATTTAAATGTCTTGGAGCCATCATTGTGAAACCATCCTATAGCATTTATTGTCAGTACAACCCTATAATCTGTATCTCCCAAATTCCCATGCAGTTTCCTACAAAATTTCTGGTTTCAGTGTCACAGTTTTTCACAGCATTCCTTCTAGGTATTTTATCATTCTTAAAAAATTGTGTTTAGGGGTGCCTGGGTGGCTCAGTCATTAAGCGTCTGCCTTCGGCTCAGGGCGTGATCCTGGCGTTCTGGGATCGAGCCCCACATCAGGCTCCTCCGCTGGGAGCCTGCTTCTTCCTCTCCCACTCCCCCTGCTTGTGTTCCCTCTCTCGCTGGCTGTCTCTATCTCTGTCAAATGAATAAATAAAATCTTTAAAAAAATTGTGTTTAGCCAAGAAAGCACTGCTTCAGCTTAGAAAGAAAGATAAGTAACTAGTAAGGAGGGCACGTGTTGCATGGTGCACTGGGTGTTACACACAACTAATGAATCATCGAACTTTACATCAAAAACCAGGGATGTAC
>NW_023192171.1:257882-259208 GCF_002007445.2 Ailuropoda melanoleuca
TCCCATAACGCTGGGATCACGCCCTGAGCCTAAGGCAGACGCTTAACCGCTGTGCCACCCAGGCGCCCCTAATGATACTTTTAATTTGGAAATTTAAGTTAGTTTGAGCCATAGGGAGTAGAAAAAAGGGAGAATGGAGGGATTTAAAAAGCTTTTTTTAAAAAATATTATGTTCAGTTAGCCACTGTATATTACATCATTAATTTTTGATGTAGTGTTCAATGATACATTTTTTGCATATAACACCCAGTACCCATCACAACACATGCCCTCCTCAGTACCCATCACCCAGTTACCCTATCCCCCCACCCCCTCCCTTCTGTAACCCTCAGTTTGGTTCCCAGAGTTCATAGTCTCTCATGGTTCATCTCCCTCTCTCATTTCTCCCCATTCAGTTTTCCCTTCCTTCCATTATGGTCCTCTGTGCTATTGCTTATGTTCCACAAACGAGTGAAACCATATGATAATTATCTTTCTCTGCTTGACTTATTTCACTTAGTGTAATCCCCTCCAGTTCCATCCACGTTGATGCAAATGGTGGGTATTCATCAGAAAGCTTTTGGAGGAAAGAAGGAGGAAGACATATTTTCACAAGGGTTCTGTGCCTTCAATGTTCTGGATTGGGGAAGCTGCCTTTATTTTGGCCTATGGATGTGGGGAGAAGAGAAAAAGTCCATGAAAATTGAAAAAATACATGTGTGAGAAAACAACTCTAGGATAAAATAGAATGAAGTCTTTAACAATATGATATTTATAGCAAATACCAGTCTTATGCATACAGACAAGCACATCATCCAACCTGCATTGGTCTTCTTGGATTCATTCCTCCATGGAACACCTACCATGGGCAGCATAAGTTATAGTCTTCACTTCTCAGGTTGAAAATCAGTAGGAGAAAGGTGAGCTGTTTATTTAAGGATTGTAAGGATAGAAAGAGGAAGAGCAGACACAGATGCAGGGTTGTTGCTCCTGGCCCGTGCTCCTTGTTCCCTTCAAGTGCCCACAGACAGCACTGCCAGGGGCAATGAATAACGCAGGCCTAGGATGACCACAGAGGCACAGTCATGCCATAGCAAAGATGCTGAAGGACAAAGCATTCATCAGTGGAGGGACTTCACCAGATCTCTTGTGCAAGTTACTCATAAATAAATTATAAGGATCCTCTGAGGAAATACATGTCATCAAGATTTAATTCCCTTGTTATTCTACCAAGGGGTAGAAACTTCTAGTGTGAGGGGCGCCTGGGTGGCACAGCGGTTAAGCGTCTGCCTTAGGCTCAGGGCGTGATCCCAGCGTTATGGGATCGAGCGCCACATCAGGCTCTTC
>NW_023192171.1:259309-278918 GCF_002007445.2 Ailuropoda melanoleuca
AAAAAAAATTCTAGTGTGCAAGATATGTTCAAAGAGCGTGAGGAGAGCCAGGTACAAGAAGCACATTAGAATGGAGGCCTCTCCCTCCTCTGATGCAGGGCAAAGGGATAAGAGAGATCTGGAGGAGTCAGGACCAGTTCTGGGGTCTCAGAAGGCAGTGTTCTTTGGGCATCTCCACCATGGCCTGGGTTCTGGTCTTCCTCACTCAGGATACAGGTGATGCCTTCATGAAAGGGACCCAGGAGACATCTGGATGTATCCTTTTTCTCCTCTGAAGGTTCATCTGGGACCCTAGCACTGAACTCACCAGAATGTGTTCTTCCTTTTTTCAGGTTCCTGGGCCCAGTTGCCCCTGTCTCAGCCTCCCTCAATATCCAGGGCTCTGGGACAGTCACTATCCTGTGCTGCAAGTAGCAGTGACATTGGGCATTATAATGAAGTTGCTGGTACCAACATCACCCAGACACTTCTCCCAAATTCCTGATTTGTATGTAAATTTTTAGCCCTCAGGGATCTGACCCATTCTCTGGCCATTTCTGACCTCCAGGCTGAGGATGAGGCTCATTATTACTGTTGCTCATATATAGCCAATGGCACTTACCACAGTGATCCAAGTTCAGGGGGGAAATGAGACCAAAACCTGCCCTGTACACACAGGCTCCATCCTTGCTCTGAAGATGCTTCCAGCCTTCTGCAGAGGGGACTTCCTGCAATGTGGCCTTGAGAATTCAGTTCTTTAAGCCTCTTTAGCCTCCTCCAATGACATGCAAAAAAAGACATTCCATTGAATTTTCTAGGGACAGAGTCAACTTCTTTGCGTGATGAGTTCCTAGGAGGCAATTCCTTTTAAATCTTTAGTGATGGGAGCAGAGTAAGTGGAAACCCCAGCTAAGTGCAATCCTGCTTTTCTTGGGGAAAGTCTCACTCTAAATTCTTCCAATGCTCACACTGGTAGAGGGCAGAGTTGGTTTTCTTGTGGTCTGTGATCCAACAAAACCTCACCAGTGGAGTAGGATGCCTGGGGATTTTTACAAAGTGAAGACAACCTATGGAGTGGGAGAGAATATTTTATAACATATATATCCCAAAAGGCTCAATATTCAAAATGTTTAGGGAAAATAAATTTCTAGCAACTTCATGCCAGGCAGTAGGTTTCCAACTTGGAGATGGATTCCTACTGAAGTTAGGCCTGTGCCCTTCTCCCAAAGAAGCTGTAAATAGGGATACTGTCTTCCTTGGTGTTTTTGTTTCAAAGCAATGAGTCTTAGGTCCTTGAGAAAAAAGATTCCTTGGTTGTAAACCTGACAAGAGTCTTTTTTACCTATGAAACAGATGTGTATATAATTTAAGGAAGTCAGAGAAAGAATTTACAACCCATGTTTTCTAAGGTAAATACCAAAAGGAAGGGAGAGGGCAGCCTTCCCTTCTTTGTGATCAGAGGAAATTTCATCTCCCCCCCCATTCTTAGATTTGTATTTACTATTGCACAGTCAAGGCACATTTGTAGGGAATTATTTAGGAGACAGCTGGCATATACTTGTCTTTGTACCTCCAAAAAATTCCACATTCAGGCTCACGTTTCCTTCCTTTTTCCTGCCTTCTGGATCAGCCCTGAACAAGCTGGAGTGAGCCAGGAGGGAGGTCACAGACCTCAGCTTCATCAGAACCACTGGAGAACCACAGGAGAGGTCTATGTCCAGCCATTGGCTCTTTTTCTTTTCCAGTTTCTTTCTCAAGGATTCTGTGTGAATTTGTTTCCATGAACAGCAAAATCTCCAGGAGGGCAGTTCTTTCTACTTTTTCCTCCAGTTGCTCATGGCAACTTTTTCTTCTACATTTGTTCACAGTATTCTCTATGAAAAGGAAAGGAAAAGTGCTCAGGTATATTTTAATTTGTTTTCCAAATTCTTTTATTATGAAGCTTAGCATATCTAATCAAGAATGCATAAACTATTTACAGTTTTAGAAAGAATAATAAATGGAAACCATACCTACCCACTCAAAGCATAGCAATCTTAAAAAACAAACAAACAAACACAGCCATCTACCCAATCTAGAAATAACTAGTATACTGACTTTGACATTAATCATCCCTTTCATCTTCTATACATTGTTGACACCAAGATATGCATCCCCAAACTTTTGGGAACTTGAAAGAGTGAGTATAAAGCAACAAACAAGCTGAGAAAGGGAAGGACAATGTGTCCTTTGGGTGAGATCTAAGGAGACATTAAGCTTAAGTGAGCCTCAGGGTCTGTGTGGGTTGAGCTTCCTGGGAGTTTTTCACAGCGCCTACTGAAAGAGGACAGACAAGATCCTGGCAAAAGATGAGAGACCTCTAGAACTGGACACCTGGTCTTGCTCTGTGTGCGCCAGTCACTGAGTAATTAGCAGGAATATTATCAGAAGTTAAGACTCCCAAGTTCCCTGCTAACTGGCTCAATGTTCTCCAGGAGGAGTCCCAGGACACTTCTCTTGAGGGAGAGAGAGGGTGTCCTCTTGACTGAGCATGACATTGGTGCTTTGTCATGTCAAGACCAACCTAACTCAGACCAGAAAGTACTCAAAAGGAATCCAGGCTAAAGACACACAGGCATTTCAAGCTGCTGTCATTGTTGCCAGCCCCTTAGTGATGTCAGTTTCCTCAAGGATGAGCTTTTTGGTTTCTTGAGGAAGAGTCTGAGAAGAGGATGATCACCTGAGGGAGGTCGCCCCAGATCTCAACATCTATATCACACCCATGTTCTCATCCTAATAGCACACTGCCAACTCACTTGGCTTCCCCTGATCCAGGCAGGTGTGTTTCATGCTCTGCTGAGACAAATCTGTTTGGGGAGGGTATGGTAGAACATGGACTATTAGTCTTTCTACACCAGGGAGAGGGAATGTGGAGACTTACCTACTTATGTAATAACTTGCACTCACTCTAATTTTTGTTTTCATCAACATCATCATTTCGATACTCATGACCAGTTGAGAATCATGAGGGAACAAAATTCCTTGGTTGCTGTTTTACTAAGAAATGAATAGTGACTCAAGAGAAACAGTTGTCTGGAAAAGTACCACACAACCACTAATCAGAGAAAATGTGCCTTGATGTGGTTTTCTTCATGTTTCTTATCCTTGGGGTTTGTTCAGCATCTGGAAGTACATGTTTCCTTCTTGTTCTCTCTGCCTTCTCTTTTAGGATCCCCTATTCTATGCATTTTGGGGCAGCTGAAGAAGATCCACAGTTCCTTGATAATTTCCGACCTCTAAATTTTTTCCCTCAGTATTTTAGATTGCAAGCTTATTTTGCTATGACCCTGAGGGCATTAGTCTTTTATTTTCCAGTCTGTAGTCAGTTCCATATAATGTACTTTTGAGATGTGCTTCATTAGGTCTTCCTTTTCATGGCTCAGATGTATTATCCCTCCAGTCATTTTCAGAGAAATTCTCCCATTTTTGTGTCAGTTTTTAAGTAGCTGGTTGCAAGGTGCACTGGGTGTTATACACAAGTAATGAATCATGGAATTTTACATCAAAAACTAAGGATGTACTGTATGGTGACTAACATAATATAATAAAAAATATTATTAAAAAATAAAGTCTTTGTGAGAAAATCCAAATTATCTGTCATACTGGGTTAAGTATCTTTAAATTTATTTTCCATGCTAGGTGAGATTTTCCTTGTTTCATATATTGAGTAATTTTGGCACCTGTCCTGAATCTATCCCATGTTATATTATGAAACTGGGATTCTGTGTAAATCCCAAGTGAAGTTTTTATTTTAGTAGGTACTTGACCCAATCAGGTCCAAGCTCCAAGTTTCAAAGAGCCTTCTGTGGAATGTGATTTCTGTGTCAGAGAGTTTACAAAACCTTTGTTCTGCTATTTGCATCTGTCCTAAGAGGAAGCAACAGAGTGAGCTCCACAAGTCACATCTGGGATGTCGGTGGAAGTCCCTTCCAGTTCTGTTACCCACATCTTTCCATCCTTCTTAGTGTCAGACACTGCACAAGTGTGGCTTAGAGATGAACCATGTACTCATAAACAAGTTACCGCATTGCTCTCCCAGGCTTCTCTCCCTCTACCATTTCCCCAGTTTTTCCAGTTCCCTGGATCTTCCTTCTGGTCTTGTAGACAGAAACCTGTATCTTTGGCTCCTCTCCACCGCTGTGTAATTCCCCTGAGAGTGCTGATGTGTGGACCATGTTGCACGAGGACAGAGAGGATTGTGTTTGAGGCCAAATGGCAAATTCCTAAGGCCACCACTGTTATTTTTCTCACTATACAAGTATTTCCTTTGGGAAGAGGAATATGGAAGTAAAAGAAGAAACTACAAAAGAAAAGATTGGATATTCAATCTTGCTCTGAGTGTTAGAAGTCATCGTTCGCACATGTCAAGCCAAAACAACAGGCTATTCCTGGATCTCTTTCGGCCTCAAGCTGGTGCCTGGCCCTGGCTCTGAGCTGCCTTGAGGGCAGGTGGCAAGACTTTGAAGGAAAAATAGGAAAGTCATCATTGTTTCTACGATACTTGAAATGTCAATGCCATTCCCAATCTGCCTTGTAGGAGATTGTTCGAGGGACTCAAGTCTCCCACATGCATTATTTCTTGGCTTACAGCAGCATTCACTGGGGAATTGTGGTGTCTGCTCACTATGTCCTAAATCGAAACTGAGTCGAGTTACATAGTACTTCATTTTGGGCTATGTTACCTGTTGAAACAGGTATTAGGGAAAAGGGGAAATTGAAAATGAATTTTAAAACTTTCACAGGAAAGAAATAGGAAGGGATATTCCACAACGCTTCTGTTCCTTCATTGGTCCAAGGTCCAGAGATTACTTTTATGTTGACCAGTGGGTGAGTGGTGACGAAAAACTGAGTAGAAAAAAACGTGTGTCTATTGCCAGACATATAGATCAAATATAAAAAGAATGAGAGCTGGATAATATAAATCTTATAACAAATAACCCTCTGGGCACTGAGAAATGCCCCATTATGAAACCTGCATATCCCCATTCTGATTCATCTCTCCTTAGATCATGTACCATGGACAGTGTCAATTTCTTCTTCATTTCTCAGGATGAGATTTTAGGCTGAAGAAGGGCAAGTGACTTGTTCATGAGTGGAATGTGCAGAATGTCTTGGCAGGTGCTCTTTTCCCCTCCTAGGGTTTGCTTAAACCTGTGGACCTGACCCTCCATATGGCATGTGAGTAAGAAGCTGGGGTGACTGACAAGCTGATGGGTTTCAATGTTGCATGTCCATCAGCACAAACAAGTATGGGTGTGATGGTGGCAAGCCTGCAGCTAGGGGAGAGCCCAGCACCAACCACCAACTCACAGCAGATGTTTCCATTGGCATCAGGAGAGACACTTTCCTAACAGTAGAGAGATCCTCAGAAATTGGTGCCCAGCAGAGGGCACAGAAGGAAGGGCCCCAAGTCTTGCATGGTCACAGAGACATAGTCATTTTATTGCGGGAACACAGAAGGTCCAGGAACTCACATACATGAGGTCTTCGGGACATCTTTCTCTTCTGGGGAAACCAGGCATAAAAATTCATATTCTTCACCTTCAGAAAATACACATCAAAGTGTTTGAGTCTATTCAGCTAAGCTCTGCTGCCCAAGGAGGCAGAAGTATCTAGAATGAAGGGTCAGATCAGAGAGGGTAAGGAGAGGAAGGTGCAGGAAGCACATTTGCATTCAGGCCACTCCCTCCTTGAGGCAGGGAGGAGGAGGAGATAATAGAGGTCTGGGAGAGACAAGCCTGGGATTGGGGGTCTCAGAAGGCAGTGGTGTTGAGGAGTCACCACCATGGCCTGGATTCTGGTCTTTCTCAGTCTCCTCACTCAGGGAACAGGTGAGGTCCCCAGGGAAGGTTCATTGGGGACATCTAAGCTGATCCTTTCTCTCCTCTTCAAGTTCACCATAGGCCCCAGCACAGAGCTAATGATTACAATTGTCCTCTTTTTAGGTTCCTGGGCCCAGTCTGCCTGACTCAGCCGGCCTCAGGGTCCGGGGCTCTGGGACAGATACTTCCCATCTCTTGTGCTGGAACCAACAATGACACTGGGAGGTATAATGATGTCTCCTGGTACCAACAGTATCCTGGGATATCCCCCAAAACTCTGATTTATAATGTAAATACTCAGCCATCAGGGATCCCTGATTACTTCTCTGGCTCCAAGTCTGGCAGCACAGCTTCCCTGATCATCTCTGGACTCCAGGCTGAGGATGAGGCTGAGTATTACTCTGCCTCATATAGAAGTGCTGACACTTATCACAGTGGTCTAAGTTCAAGGGAAATTAAAACCAAAACCTGTCCTGTTCTCACAAGCTCCCTCCTTGCTCTGAAGATGCTTCCACAATCCTAACCATGTATAGAAGGGGGTTCATAAAATATAGCCTTGAGAATTCAGTTCTCTCTCAGGTCCCCTCCCTCCTGCAATGTAGCAGAATGGAACAAGCTTACTGGTGAATTGTCCGGGGAATTGTCAGTCTCTTTATTTGTTGACATGTTTCCAGAAAATGATCTTCCCATTCCCCAATGGCATGAAGAGAGGGATAAAGAGACCTGTGTTCTGCATCATTTTCACATTCTCAGGGACATCCTTACTTTAAATGACAGCCTCTTACTCCTGTTAGTCCAGGTGGGAATCATTTATCCAGAAATGACCTTGTTTTACTCAACTCAGTGTCCACCATACTCTAGTCAACATGACCCGCCTTGGTGGGATACTGTTCTGCATGTCAGTGTTTGAGAAAACAGCAACTCACTGAACAGCTGAAGATCTAGCTGAAGGAATGAGGAGAAAAGGAAGATGATGTTTTCCAGTGCCCCTTCTTGTGGACCCCATATCCAAGGAAGCTGAGCAGGGGTTTTGGCGTCAAGACTCTGTTGTATGTAGAAGCTCCCCTCCACTCAGAACAATGATTCCGTATCCTGGATTCAGCCCTGTCTCCCTGACAGGGTGGGTTCTTTCTAACATGGTTCCATTTTCTACCTGGGAACAGAAGGCTTCTCTCCATTCCTCAGGGAACCCCATTATATCTGATTTTCATAAGGAGCCAGCCCAGGTTCTACCTGGTGTCCCAGTTATGACAAATCACTAAATACAGATACACATCATATATGTCCAAGGAGTCTCTGTACCTTAATTGAACCTGGTGTAGACCATGCAAACCCTGTTTCAATAACCAATTGTTCTCAATTTGCCAGAATTTTCCCATTTTTAGCAGTGAAAGTGCCACATCCTAGCAATGTCCTCCCTCTGGGACAGTTCAGGAGGTAAGGTCAGCTTATATGAGAACTCAGTCTCTCTCATTCTGTACTCTCCCATTGTTAATTTTCCAAATCTCTTTCCAGCTACCTCCTTTCTTCCTCCAATAAATGGTCAACACCTTCATGTGTTAATCATCCAGGCTGGGAATTTGCCACAACGGACCCCTAAGCATTTGGGTCAAATCACAGTGGGAGGGAGCATTTGCTTTTGAGGACACAGCATAAAAACCTGAGTTAGTCCCTCATGTTTGTGGAATGCTGTACAAAGACTATATCTGCATGTTGGATGTGTGTCCTTGTGGAGAAAACCTGTAGGAGGTAGAGGGCCACTGTCTGGGTATTCTCTGTGGTATCTGGCATAAGTGTGCTTCCACAGTGGAATGACATCAATAGGACCTTTAGCAAATATTGACATGTGCATAGGATGGTAGGAGGCACCATTGCCTATTCTAATGAGTCTCTTTTAAGTGGGGGCACAATATCTTTCTGAGAATGTAGTTAGTATATTAATAACAAGGAACCTTACTAAGTAATCGTGAGCATAGATATTGTGTGAACAGGATGGCTCCAATATGACATAATGGGGCTGCTGTAGCCCTTTGTGTCTTGAGTATGTGGAGACTCAAGTTGCAGGAAGAGCCTCTTGAGTATTCTGAAACGGTGAAGGACTATACAATGAAATATTTTGTGAAAAGATGAAAGAGTGGTTGCTAATTTAAAAATTATGTAAAATTGATGTATGAGATTTTATTAGTTTTAGGTGGAGAGAGGTCACTTTTTAAAAATTTATTTATTTATTTGTTTAATTTTTTATTATGTTATGTTAGTCACCATAGAGTACACCCTTAGTTTTGGATGTAGTGTTCCATGACTCATTGTTTGCTTATAACACCCAGTGCTCCATGCAAGGTCACTTTTTAAAACATGTTTTTTTTTTAAATTAAGTAATTTATGTTCTTGAGAAAGAGAAAGAGAGGCAAAGCACGAGTGGGGTGAGGGAGAGGGAGAAACATACTCCCACTGAGCAGTGAGTTGGACCCAGGGCTTCATCCCAGGACCCAAGGATTGTAAACTGAGCAAAAGAAAGACGCTTAACTGACTGAGCCACCTAGGTGCCCCTTAAAAATGTTTTTTAACTTTTTTTTAACGTAATCTCCACCCCAACATGGTGCTTAAAGTTAGGAACCTGATCAAGAGTCACACGCTCTATTGACTGAGCCAGTCATGCACCCCTAACGAGGTTACTTTTGATAGAGATGACCTGAAATATTTTAAGCATCCCTATGGTCTAAATATCCACCAGTGTTTTTCTGTTCAATGCAATCAGGGAATCACCACCTCCAGGAAATTCTCATTGATGGGTTCATAGAATTTCTCCTTAAGTGTCAGCAATTTCCTTGGCATCATTTCTGCATTTTTTCTTATTTTAAAATTGCTAGTGTATAAGGAATCATCATCTTTCATTTGTCTTGTAAAATACTGGGTGTTGGTTTCTGTAAATTTTTACATATTTGTTTTGTTTCTTGTTGGAACATAAGGATATTGTGTACATGTGGTCATTTTGTCACTTTTGGATGACAGTGGTATTTATTGTTTGAATATTATGCCATATTGTGTGGACACAAAAATCCAAAGGATTTGAAATCAATCAAATCAGTGGCTCCTGCCTTTTGAAGAGAGAGAGCGGAATTTGTTGCTTGTACTAGCAGAACACCGAACAGAAGCAACCAGCTCATTGTAAAGTTCAGGGTTTACTTCCTGCAAGAAGTATCTGAAATCCAGAAAATTCTCAGGAGACCTCTTCAAAGTGATTTCAAGAGAAAAGTATCCAGTCAATGAGGCTACAAAGCCATGCTCAGATGTCCAGCTGGTTGATTTATGAAAAAGACAACTGGTTACCGTTTGGTATTGTATAAAATAATAGACACTGTTATCTAAACTCTCTCCAAAATTATACCACATGAGAATTTAAAATACACAGGAATGACTGTGATTGTCAAAACCAAAGCTATCACCTCTATTTCCTTCTGCCCCAATCACTGAGGCCACGAGGGAGCTAACTGTTCCAACCCTAGGCCAGGGTGTCATCTCCCTTGTGCTCTGAGAAGCACCTGTTACAGATATTGAATAGTGGCAATTAAATGGTTTCTTTAGGACATCCACACTGTGTAAAATTCCTAATCTGTTTCCTGAGGGGACATTTCTTTTGTGGCAGGGACCAGTCAGCTTTGATCAGAATTTCCCCCTTAAAACCATGACATAATGGGCTTAGAAAGGAAATTAGCTCAGGCATCTCTCGCTGGATGGTGAGGAATTTTACCTCAGGAAGGTGCACAGCTCTGAGGTAAGTTAGTCTCTCTGCAGAGAAGATACTCCAATGGAATGGACAGAGAAATGCACTCTTATGAGAAGTCCTTGGAGTTGAGGCCTGAGTAATCCTGACCCCAGTTCCCTTCCACCAGATGAACAAGTAGTCGAAAACTAAATCACGATTTTCTTTAGGTTGGTCTCAATGCTGACTGAGCTCTCTATCCTTCCTGCAATAGTTTTGATATAAAGATCATGAGAAACCAACCCTTGGTCTGTGCCATTGTGCTCATCAAGATTTCCCTCAGGGGTTGGTTTTATTTGACCTCTAACATTATCTTGGTGCTGAGCCAAGAACTGTCACACAGGAACCCTGTGACAAGGCTGGGGAAGGGGAGAAGCTACCTGGTCTTGAGAGGTGAGTCCAAGCCACCTGGCATGGTATGTGACTTATTCCATTCCTGAGGAAGACGGAAAAAAGTCAAATGAACGCTAATGGATTGAAGAGGAATCTAGGGACTTGGTAGTGACTGGAGGGGAAGAAGGAGGGAGGAGAAGGATCACAACAGGGATTCCAGCTCTCACAGAGCTGCCTTCCCTGGTGCTTGGGTTGCACCATGTGTGGGCACCAGGGGGCACCATGGGCATGGATTTGGGGAAGGTCATGAGTGTGCTTTACCCTGACCTGCAGAATTCCCAAGAGCTGATTCCTCCTGAGTGCTGCAGAAGAGGACCACGTGTAAGGGGTGATCCAAATCTATTCTGTCTCAATAAGTTCTTACTTGAAAGTCAAACAAACACCTCCAGTCATCAGACTCAGAGCCCTGTGAAGAAGGGAACCAAAAGAGGCATGAGAACCCATGCTAGTGAGGAGGAGAGGAAGGCTGTGAGACATGTGAACAACTCCAGCTGTTTTTGGTGCCTACAAAAGAAAGAGTGAATCTCTCCTAACTCCAGCCCTTCATGACCCTTTTCTCATCCCTGATCCACACGGCACAAAGGGTAAGTTCTGGGATTATTTGTCAACTGCATGGGGACTTCCACAGTAGGAACTAAGGGACTTTCGAAGTCTGGCTCCATTTCCTGGGCACTAACATGAGCTGTGTCCTAGAAAATCGATGTCAACATGTTTTAATTCTTCAGCTATGTTCTGCTGCCTTGGGTTGGAAAAGTATCTAGAATGCAGGGTAGGTAAGAAAGGGTGAGGAAAGGCAGATACAGGAAGCACACTTGCCTAGAGTCCCCTCTATTTTCTAGGGCAAGGGGAGAGGATAACAGAGGTCCGGGGCAGCCAGGATGAGGGGAGGTGTCTCCAATGTCAGTGTTCTTGGGGTGTCTCCAACAGGTCCTGGGCTCAGGTACTCCTCACCTTCCTTACTCAAGGCATTCTTGAAGTGCTGTGGAAGGAACCAAAGGGACATCTGGACTAATCATTTGTCTTCTTTTCCTCAGTTTCCTTAAGGCCCCAGGACTGAACTCAGCATTGTGTGTTCTTCCTTTTTCAGGCCGTGGGCTCAGTCTAACCTAACTCAGCCTTTCTTGTTCTCCAAGACTCTGGGAAAGACTGTCAGTAGCTCCTGTGCTGGAAGCAGCATGATACTGGGGAGTGATAATGAAATCTCCTGGTACCAACAGCACCCAGAAATGGCTTTGAAACTGCTGGTTTGCTACACCAATACAGGGCCCTCAGGGATCCCTGATTGCTTTTCTGGCTCCAAGTCTGGCAACACGGTCTCCCTGATCATCTCCAGATGCAGGCTAAAGGTGAGGCTGATTATCACTGCTGGTAGTATTAATTTCCAAGGAAAGTGAGACCAAAACTTGCCCTGTGTTCACAGGCTCCCCCCTTGCCCTGCAGATGCTTCCCAACCCTGTACAGAGGGGGCTTCATGAGGGATGGTCCTGAAAATCAGTCCACCTTTATCTCCTCTGCTTGATCACCAGAACATCCTAGGGCAACACTGCATCTGATGAGTACAATGATGGCTTCCTCTTTGCCTTTGTGCTCTGGTCCCAGAATGGGACTCTTCCCCACTTTTCAATTCAGCCACATAGAAATGAGGAGACTGTCCCCGTTAGCCAGAGCTCTTTTGAAAATGGGTCCTTTTCTTCTAGATTGGAAGAGACAGCTGTTGGATTTGTCCCTCTTTCCTCATGAAAGCCAAAGCATCAGTTTTTCTGATGAGCAACCGATATCTAGCTGGAGTTCCAGTTAGAATGGATCGCTAGTTATATAAACCTAAATAAATTTATTAAAAGATTTAACAGTAAATCTATGAAATCCTTGAACAATGGAATAAAGCTAGGCCTGGGTTTCAGAAGACCCTGGGGGCGACCAACTCTAGTCATGTTGCCAGATGTTTCCCAGTTGACCATTGGAAACGCCATATCCTCACAACAACCTCATTCCCAGTTGGGGAATCAGGAAAGATGGTCACTGAGATGGTGAAGCTTTTGTGTCAACATGCACAGGGTGCAAAGATGAAACATTATTTCTGGGTATCCCTGCTAGGGTGTTCCTGGCTGAGATTAGAAATTGAATTTGTGGGTTCAATACAGTAGATTGTTGTACACGGTGTGTGTGCCTGACCCAATGCATGAGGGCTTGCGGGGAACAAAGACCATAGACGGAGGAATTCACCTCGCTTCTAAAATCTCTGGTTGAGCTGGGAATATTATCTCACCTTGTTCTCCTGGTGGGCTGGAAGGCCTGGTTCCACTGGCTTCCCTGGTTCTCAGGCCTTCGGGACCTAAGTGAATTATGCCGCTGACTATGCTGGTTCTGTAGGTGGCAGATGGCAGCTCACGAACTTCCCTGCCCAATAATCATGTGAGTCCACCCTGATTCGATACAATTCACAAGTATACAAATACATTTTAAATGTATATGTATCCTGTTTGTATATTTATATATAATGTAGACCTCATATAATTTATATATATTATACTTATGTACAAAACATATTATAATGTATTAAGTATATTATATACTTATATAAATGCATATAAGTATATCATATATTTAAAAATACAATAAATAAACACACACACAACACAATGCGTATAGTTTGGTTTCCCTTGACAGCCCTCACCCACTTGAGAGCTCAATCTTTCCATAATGTTCTCACCATCATTTTTTTCTAAAAATCCTCTCACCACGTACATTCTTCCTTTCCCCAGTAAACAGGGAACACTTTCGTTGTTGAATTATTGAATTATTGAGGCCAGAACAGTGTCGTACATGGAATCCCTCAGCATCTTTGTCAGCACAGTGGGAACGGAGTCTGTGCTACTGAACAGAGGATAGTGTCCTGAGTCATGGATCCCTGTCTACGAGAGGCTGGTTAGAGGCTGCACCTGTTGTGGGGTGTGGGTCTTCATGGAGACAAGCAAGTTGGCAGAGGGACCATTGTCTGGTTGGGCTCTAGGGCCTCTAGTGTAAGCTGTGCTCCCTGATTGTCATGGCATCAGTGAGAACTTTAGAAAGTACCAACATGTGCACAGGAGGGCAGGGAGCCCCCACTGCCACTTGGACTCTGTCTCCTCTTAGATGGGACCACAGTTTCCTTCTGATAAATTAGTCTCTATTTTCATAATAGGGACATTACCAGGAAAATCACAGGCTAGATGTGGAGTTAACAGGATCACTCCAACATGAGATCTGTGGAGCTGCCATAGTCCTTCTGTCTTGTATGCTGTGCCTCAAACTGCAAGAACAGTCTTCTATGTCTCCTCAAATAATTCAACAGTACCTATTTCAAAATCTTCTTTTTAATGATGAGAAAATAAACACTTTTGGTAGAATGATTTGAAATGTTTTAGAAGTCCCTGAGGCCAACTAATCCACATGTTCTTTTATTATACTACATGGGAAGGAAATCAGCCGAGAATGAGTAAGCATTCATGTGTCCATTGATTTTCTGGGTCAGATGCCATACATGTGGTCTGGATATTTTCCCTCTCTTTCTCTATCCTTTAACTTGCTATTATTAAAGGAATCTCTATACTTATTATATCCTAAATGATAAAACCTAGATTTTGATTTTTGTGATTTTAAAAACTTTACATGCTTTAACTGTATTGTGCATTCATAATATTATGTGCAAGTGTTAAATTTGCCTCCTTTTGTGGTAATCAAGCTTATTATTTCTGTTATGTGTAATTGTGTGGGCAGAACACTCAAAAAGACATGACATGAAACCCTTAGTCCTCTATTATGGAGTCCCTGAGGGTGCTGCTAGTACTCAGAGATGAAACAGATGCATGATATCTTCTCAGGAAGAGCAGTGTTGGTTTTCTGCAGGAAGCATGTGGACTCCAGAATGTTCACAGGTGGCCTCACTGCTGTGATCCCAAGAGACAGTGACCCAAACTAAGGGGCTGCAAGTCTAGTTTCAGATGCATCCCTGATTATGACAAGGTCATGATCTAGTTACTATGTTATTCTTATCCCAAAAGTAGACATCATTTCCTAAAGAAAAGTGTAAATAGTTTAGTAGTTGAATGTTTAAAGCACTGAAACAATCTCAAGTCCCAATGGACTCTTGCTTCCCAGAACACTTTTCCTTACAACCATCCCTGTGGCCACCACTCTGCTCATCCCATGATCTGGTCCAGAGACAGATTGTTCAGAAGCTCTTGAAGCCACTGTCTTATGGTATGAATAGTGACATGAAAAGTCTCATCAGAGCATCTCTATTTCACAAAACTCTTAGAAAGGATCCGTGAGTCCTAAAGAGTTTTTCTCCAAACCCACCTCCTTCTACAAAAGCACACTAGGTCAAACATCTCTGTGGATGAAGAGACGTTGCTTAGGAATGACCTAGCTGTGAGGTCAGGTCAAAAATGTGCACCAAGAGGCAGACAGAGAACATCCTGTGTTTCCTGGACAACCAGACTTGCCCTGTGAGATGTCCCTGGAGCAGGACCCCTGAGACCTATATCCCTGTTTTGTCATCCTCGAACCGACTGGGGCTGGATTAATTCAATGTGTGATGTTTCCTCAGACCTGAGCCATGTCCAACTCACACACTCGATCCCTGTGGGTGGCTTTCCTGAATCATGTTGAGAATCCAAGCATTTTCTCTATATCCCTGTTTTGTCATCCTCGAACCGACTGGGGCTGGATTAATTCAATGTGTGATGTTTCCTCAGACCTGAGCCATGTCCAACTCACACACTCGATCCCTGTGGGTGGCTTTCCTGCCAACACTGAGAAAGAGCATCTTTGCCACTCTATGTGGCAGGTGCCATATTTCGTTATGGAGGAAAGAAAGGAAAAATGGGGAGGATATTGAATTGCACCAGAAAGGGTCAGAGCTTGGGACAGAGCTGGGAGGATTTGGAGGGTGGGCAGGAGGAGGGGCAGAGCATGGGTTTCCAGCTGTGTCAGCTGCCTTCCCTGGAGCTTGGCCTTTATGCTCTGTGGCCACTAGGAGGCACTGAGGACCTGAATTTGGGAAAAGCAATTTTGGCTCTTCTCTTATCCTGAAGGTAGGTCCAAACAGGCTTCTGGAGCCACTCTATGTGCAACACAAGGGAAGGGGGGCCTAATATCTGTTGCTTGCCAGTAGTTCCCGTTATGGAAGTTCCAGTAAACATCTCCTAACCTTAAAGCACGGTAGAGCAGGAGAGTGAGTCTTGAGAAAATTTAACTGACGGCACCAAGAGTGATTTAAGGGAGAATGAGACCCCAGCTGTGCCTGTGCTCCTGGTGAGAGGAGTATTTGAATTTCCCCTAATCTCAGCCAGCCTGGAGAGCTTTCTTAACCTTCCTCCTGCACAGCAAAGTGGTCCTGGGATTCCTTCTCCAGCCATACCAAGACTTCCCAGTGGAAGGCAAGGATATTCCAAGGCTGGCTTGAATTCCTGGGGTATGTCACGGACTCTGCCTCTCATGATTCAGCGAGTGCATGTGAAATGTGTTAATATCTGGACACCTTTGCTTTGTTGCCCAGGGATGAATAAGTATTTGGTATAGAGAATCATGTCAGAGTGGGTGAGGAGAGGCAGGGCAGGAAGGACATTAGCATGGAGGCCCTCCCTTCTCTGAGGCAGGGTGAGTGGATAAGAGAGCTATGGGGGAGCCAGGCTCAGGGTTGGGGTCTGAGAAGTCAGTGCTCTTAGAGCGACTCCACCATGGCTTGGGCTCTGGTCCTCCTTACCCTCGTCACGCAGGACACAGGTGAGCCCTCCAGGAAAGGGAGCACAGGAACATCTGGGTGGATCCTTTGAATCCTTCTCAGACTCACCTGGGGCCCCAGCACTAAACTCATTAGATCGTGTTCATTCATTTTTCAGGACCCTGGGCACAGTCTTCCCTAACTCAGCCTCCCTCCGTATCCGGGGCCCTGGGTCAGACCATCGCCATCTCCTGTGCTGGAAGCAGCAGTAACATTGGGAGTGGTAGTTATGTCTCCTGGTATCAGCAGGTCCCAGGCACTTAGGCAATCTCCTGGGTTATAATGTAAATACTCAGCCATCAAGGAACCCTGATCCCTTCTCTGGCTCCAGATCTGGAAACACGGCCTCCCTGATCATCTCTGGGCTCCAGGCTGAAGAGGAGGTTGAGTATTACTGATGCTCATATGGTGGGAGCTACAATTTTTCACAGTGATCCCATTTCATGAGGAAGTGAGACCAAAACCTGCCCTCTGTTCACAAGCTCCCTACTTGCTCTGAACATGCTCACCCAACATGGGGACATCTGGATGCACATTTCTGTGGAGGCCCCTCCATCCTCTGGGGCAGGTGCAGTAGTTTCTTCAGGAATTCACACTTCAAAAAATTCATAGTCCGTTTCCTGAAAATCCTGTCTCTTCAGAAAGGGACCAGTCAGCCTGATTGTTATTTCCCCTTTATTTTTTTTGATTTTTTAAAGGTTTTATTTATTTATTTGACAGAGACAGCCAGCCAGCGAGAGAAGGAACATGATCAGGGAGAGTGGGAGAGGAAGAAGCAGGCTCCCAGTGGAGGAACCTGATGCTAGGCTCAATCCCAGAATGCTGGGATCATGCCCTGTGTGGAAGGCAGAGGCTTAACTGCTGAGCCACCCAGGCACCCCAATGGTATTTCCCCTTTAAACCATCTAATGAGTAAGCACACTATGTCAGGCAGCTCTCTGTGAGTGGATAGGACTTCTCCCCTTGAAGGTTCACAGCTATGAGTTGTGAGTCTCTGTACAGAGAAGATTAAGTGAAGAATGTCTTCTGCCCCATGTGATAGAGAAATGAACTCTGATGTTAAGTCCCAGAGGTGGGCTCTTTAGAGTAATCCTGACCCCAGTTCCCTTCTACCTAATTCACAAACCCTGGAAAACTGCTCCTATTTACAGTGGCTGTTTCAGATGCTGACTGAACTCTCTTTCTCATTCTCTCTCCCAATATTTTTTGATTCAAAAGTATAAGAAACCAATAGTTTGTTTTTATTTTTTCCTCACCTGTGCCATTTTTCTCATCCCGGCTTTCTTCAGGATATTATTTATTTGACCTCTAATATTTCCACAGCCCTGAGCCAAGAACTGCCACACTAACACAAACTCTGTGACAAGGCTGTTAAGGGGGAAAGGCTAGGTGGTGCTGAGGGGTAGGGTCTGAAGCCCCTGGTGTGGCACGTGACCCATTTCTTTCTTGAGGAAGATGGATTTAAGAGGAATCTCAGGACTTGTTACTGACTGGAAGGGAAAAAAGAAGGGGGAGAAGAAGCAGAGAGGAAATTCCCGCTCTCACTCAGCAGCCTTCCGTGGTGCTTGGGTTGCACCATCTGTGACCAACAGGGGGGACCAAGAACCTGGATTTGGGGCAGGTCATGACTGAGATTTACCCTCACCTGTGCAGAGTCCCATGAGTTGATTCCTCCTGAGTCATGCAAAGGAGGACCTTGTGTGAAGGGTGATCCAAATCTATTTTGCCACAGTAAGTCCCCTGCGTGAGAGGCCAAGAGACACCCCCAGGCCTCAGCGTCAGAGTCCTGCAAGGAATGGGACTCAGAAGCAAGAGGACCCACCCTACTGAGGAGGAGAGGTAGGAGATAAGGGATGGGAACAACCCCCTGCTCTGTTTTTGGGGCCTGCCATGGAAAGAGTGAATCTCTCTAACTCCAACACCTCTGGTTCTTTTCCCCAGGCACCATCAGCACAACACAAGTGGAAAGGAATGGGATCATTCTTCACCTATATGGGGATTCCCACAGTAGGAACTAAGGGACATTCCGATTCTGGCTCCATTTCCTGGGCAGAAACATGAGCTCTGCCCTAGAATACCCATGTCAAAGTACTGGAATCCTTCAGCTAAGTTCTGTTGCCCTGGGTTGCAGATATACGGAGAATGAAGGTTCAGATCAGAGGGGGTGAGGAGAGGCATGTGTGGGAAGCACATTTGCATGGATGCCTCTTCCTCTTCCAAGCAGGGGAAGGAAATTAGAGGAGGGGGAAAGCCAGCCTTAAGGTTGGGGTCTCAGAAGTCAGTGCTCTTGAGGTGTCTCTATCATGACTAAGACTCTGGTTCTCCTCACCGTCCTCACTCAGGGCACAGGTGAGGCCTCCATGGAAGAGACCATGGGTACATGTGGGGCCATATATTTCTCCCCCTCAGTCTTAACTGAGGCCCAGTAATGAATTAAAAAGGGGCGTGTTTTGTACTTTTCAGTGTCCTTGACCCAGTGTGCCCCGAATCAGCCTCACACAGTTCCTGGGGCTCTGGGAAGGACTGTCACCATCTCCTGTTCCTGATTGAGCAGTGATATTGGGGCATCTGACTATGTCTCCTGGCAGCAACAGCACCTGTGATCGACTCTTAAACCTGTAATTCATTGTGTCAATAAGCAGTCCTAAGAGATCCCTGATCGCTTCACTGGCTCTGGCTCTGGCAACAGAGCCTCCCTGACCATCTCTGGGTTCCAACCTGAGGTTAAGGCTGATTATGACTGTGACTCATATACAGCCAGTGACAGTTATCACAGTGGTGGAAATTCATGGGGATGTAACACCAAAACCTGTCCTGAGATCACAGGTTCCCTCCTTGATCTGAAGATGATAGCCAATCTTGTGCAGAGGGGGCTTCCTGCAATGTGGCCACGAGAATTCAGTTCTTCACCCTCTCTTGTCCTCCAAGGATGTCCAAAAGGAAGACGTTCCCTTGTTGAATTTTCTAGGGACAGAGTCAGCTTCCACTTCCTTGTGTGATGTTTTCCGNTGTGTTCCAAGGTGGTCATTCCTTTTAAGTCTTCAGTGATAGGAGCACAGTAAGTGGAGACCCCACCTAAGCACACTCCACCTGTTCTTTATGAAAGTCTTACTCTAAATTGCACCATTGCTCACACTGGTACAGGGCACAGCTGGTTTCCCCTTGTGACTTGTGATCCAACAAACGTCAGGAATGGAGTAGGATGCCTGGGGAATTTCACAAAGTGAAGACAACCTATGGAATGGGAGAGATTATTTATAACATATACATAGCATTAGTGGTAAATGTCCAAACTTTCTAGGAAAAACAATTTCTTACATTCATGCCAGGAAGTATCTTCGCAACTTGGAGCCAGGTTCCCAGTCATGTTAGACTGATTCTCTCATCTGTCAAAGAATCTGTAAAGTAGGGACACTCTCTTCCTTACTGTTTTCATTTCAAAGTGATGAGTCTCAGGAACTTGAGAAAGCAATCCCTTGGTTGTACACCTGACAAGGGTCTTATTTACGTGTGAAACACATTAAGTAATTTAAGTAAGGGCAGAGAAAAAATTTACAGCTCATGTTTTCTTGGTAAGCATGAAAAGTAACAAGAGGAAGACCTTTCTTTCTTGCTGATCAGAGACAATTTCATTCCCACCCAACCTTTTCTTGTTTTTTTAGATTTGTATTTACAATTCAAGAATCAAGGCACATTTGTAGGGAATTACTCAGGAGGCAGCCTTGCATATTCTTGTCTTGTCTTTGTGCCTCCAAAGCATTCCATATTCAGACTCATTTTTCCTTCCATTTTACCTGCCTTCTGGATCTGCCCTGAACATGCTGGGGTGAGGCAGGTGGGAGGTCACAG
>NW_023192171.1:279018-313729 GCF_002007445.2 Ailuropoda melanoleuca
CCCATTTGCAAGGATGGTTGAAACTAGAAGTTATCTGGGTGAGTAAAGTGAGTCAATCAGTGAAAGACAATTATCATATGATTTAACTCATATGTGGCATTTAAGAAACTGAACAGAATCAGATGGGAAGAGAGGGAAAATAAAATAAGACAAACTCCGAGAGGGAGACAAACCATGAGAGGCTCTTAACTATAGGAAACAAACTGAGGGTTGCTAGAAGGGAGGTGGATAATGGGATGGGGTAACTGAGTGATGGGCATTGAGGAGGGCACTTGATGTAATGAGCACTGGATGTTATATGCAACTTATGAAACACTTGACTCTACCTCTGAAACTAATTATACATTATACGTTAATTAATTGAATTTAAATTAAAAAAAAGAAAAAAATTTAAAAAAAAGTCCACATCTTTTAAAGAAATTAAAGGAATTACATGGAAAAGAATGACCACCCTCCTTGCTGGGTTAATTCAGGAAAATAGCACCAGGAGGAGAAAGAGATGCCTTTGGAGGTGCTAGGGGCCTGATATTGAACAGGGAGTGCAAGGAACCTGGAGTAGAGGGACACAGGAGAGATTTCCTGATCCCACATAATGATCTTCACTGGTCCTTGGGTTGCACCATGGGAGGCCACCATGGGGCACCATGGATATGGATTTAGGGAAGGTCATTAATGTGCTTTACCCCGACCTTTAGATTTCCCAAGACCTGATTCCTCCTGAGTGCTTCAGAAGAGGACCACGTGAGAGGGGTGATCCAAATCTATTCTGTCTCAATAAGTTCTTACTCGAAAGTCCAACAAACACCTCCAGTCCTCAGACTCAGAGCCCTGTGAGGAAGGGGACCAAAAGAGGCATGATAACCCATGCTAGTGAGGAGGAGAGGAAGGCTGTGAGACATGTGAACAACTCCAGCTGTTTTTGGTGCCTACAAAAGAAAGAGTGAATCTCTCCTAATTCCAGCCTTTCATTGCCATGTTCTCACCCTCGATCCACATGGCATGAAGGGTAAGTTCTGGGATTATTTGTCAACTGCATGGGGATACTCACAGTAGGAACTAAGGGGCATTCCAAGTCTGGCTCCATTTCCTAGGAACTAACATGAGCTGTGTCCTAGAAAATCCATGTCAACATGTTTTTATCATTCGGCTATGTTCTGCTGCTCTGGAATGGAAAAGTATCAAGAATGCCGGGTAGGTAAGAAGGGATGAGGAATGGCAGATACAGGAAGCACATTTGCCTAGAGGCCCTTCAATTTTCTGGGTCAACGGCAGGGGATAAGTGAGGTCTTGGGGAGCCAGGACCAGGGTAGTTGTTAGAAGTCAGTGTTCTTGGGGTGTCTCCACCAGGGCCTGGGCTCAGGTCCTTATCAACTTCCTTACTCAAGGCATTCTTGAAGTTCTGTGGAAGGAACCATAGTGACATCCGGGCTGATCATTTGTCTCCTTTTCTCAGTTTCTTTAAGGCCCCAGGACTGAACTCAACAGTGTGTGTTCTTCCATTTTTAGGTCGTGGGCTCAGTCTAACCTAACTCAGCCTCTCTTGTTCTCCAAGACTCTGGGAAAGACTGTCAGTAGATCCTGTGGTGGAAGCAGCATGATATTGGGGATTCATAATGAAATCTCCTGGTACCAGCAGCACCCAGGAATAACTTTGAAACTGCTGGTTTACTATACCAATACAGGGCTCTCAGGTGTGCCTGATTGCTTTTCTGGCTCCAAGTCTGGCAAGACAACCTCCCTGACCATCTCCAGATGCCAAGCTAAAGGTGAGGCTGATTATCACTGCTGGTAGTATTAATTTCCAAAGTTATGGGAAAGTGAGACCAAAACTTGCCCTGTGTTCACAGGCTCCCTCCTTGTCCTGCATATGCTTCCCAGCAATGTACAGAGGGGGCTTCATGAGGGATGGTCCTAAAAATCAGTTCTTTATCTCCTCTGCTTGATCACCAGAACATCCTAGGGCAACACTGCATCTGATGAGTAAAATGATGGCTTCCTCTTTGCCTTTGTGCTCTCCTCCCAGAATGGGACTCTTCCCCACTTTTCAATTCAGCCACATAGAAATGAGGAGACTGTCCCCGTTAGCCAGAGCTCTTTCGAAAATGGGTCCTTTTCTTCTAGATTGGAAGAGAAAGCTGTTGGATGTGTCCCTCTTTCCTCAGGAAAGCCAAAACATCCATTTTCCTAATAAGCAACTGCTCTCTGGCTGGAGTTCTACTTATATGAATCGCTAATTATATAAACCTAAATAAATTAACTGAAAGATTTAACAGTACATCTATGAAGTCCTTGAACAATTGAATGAAGGTAGGCCTGGGTATTTGAAGACCCCAGGGGCGACCAACTCTAGTCATCTAGCCAGAAATTTCCCAGTTTAGCACTGGAAATGCCATGTCCTCTCAACAACCTCATTACCTGTTGGGGAATCAGGAAAGATGGTCACTGAGATGGTGAAGTTTTTGTGTCAACATGCATGGGGTGCAAAGGTGAAACATTATTTCTGGGTGTCCCTGTGAGGGTGTTCCTGGCGGAGATTAGAATTTGAATTTGTGGGTTCAATACAGTCGATTGCTGTACTTAAGGTGTGTGTGCCTGACCCAAAGCATGAGGGCTTGCAGGAAACAAAGACCATAGACAGAGGAATTCACCTCACTTCTAAAATCTCTGGTTGAGCTGGGAATCTTATCTCACCTTCTTCATCCCATGGGCTGGAAGGCTGGATCTGCTGACTTCCTTGATCTCAGGGCTTCGGGACCTAAGTGAATTATGCCGCTGACTATACTGGTTCTGTAGGTGGCTGATGGCAGCTCACGAGCTTCCCTGTACAATAATCATGTGAGTCTGTCCTGATTGGATACACTTCACAAGTATACAAATACATTTTAAATGTATATGTATCATTTTTGTATATTTATATATAATGTAGACCTCATATAATTTATATATATATTATACTTATGTACAAAACATATTATATATGTATTAAGTATATTATATACTTATATAAATGCATATATCATATATTTAAAAATAACAAATAAACACACACACATATACACACACACAACACAATGCGTATAGTTTTGTTTCTCTGAATAGCCCTCACCCACTTGAGAGCTCAATCTTTCCATAATGTTCTCACCAACAATTATTTTCAAAAATCTTCTCACGATGTACATTCTTCCTTTCCCCAGTAAACACTCAGCCCTATTGTTGTTGAATTATTGAATCATTGAGGCCAGAACAGTGTTGTACATGGAATCCATCAGCATCATTGTCAGCACAGTGGGAATGGAGTCTGTGCTACTGAACACAGAACAGTGTCCTGAGTCATGGATCCCTGTCTTCGAGAGGCTGGTCAGAAGCTTCACCTGCTGTAGGGTGTGGTTCTTCATGGAGACAAACAAGTTGGCAGAGGGACCATTGTCTGCTTGGACTCTAGGGCCTCTAGTGTTAGCCATGCTCCCTGACTGTCATGGCATCAGTGAGATCCTTACAATGTATCCACATGTGCACAGGAGGTCAGGGAGGCCCCACTGCTACTTGGACTCTGTCTCCTCTTAGATGGGACAACAGTTTCCTTCTGAGAAATTAGTCTCTATTTTCATAATAGGGAAATTACCAGGAAAATCACAGGCTAGATATGGAATGAACAGGATCACTCCAACATGAGATCTGTGGAGCTGCCATAGCCCTTCTGTCTCATATGCTGTGCCTCAAACTGCAAGAACAGTCTTCTATGCCTTCTCAAATAATTCAATAGTACCTATTTCAAAAACTTCTTTTTAATGATGAGAAAATAAACACCTTTGGTAGAATTATTTGAAATATTTTAGAAGTCCCTGAGGCCAACTAATCCACCCATGCTTTTATTATACTACATGGGAAGGGAATCAGCACGTGAATGAGTAACCATTCATGTATCCTTTGATATCTGGGTCAGATGCCATAAATGTGGTCTGGATATTTTCCCTCTCTTTCTTTCTCTTTTAACTTGCTATTGTTTAAGGAATCTCTATATTTCTTGTATACTAAATGATGCAACATACATATTGATTTCTATGATTTTAAAATTGTACACACTTTAGCTGTATTGTGCATTAATCATATTATGTGCAAGTCTTAATTTTGCCTCATTTTGTGGTAATCAAGCTTATTATTTCTGTTATGTGTAATTGTGCGGGCAGAATACTCAAAAACATTTGACCTGAAACCCTTATTCCTCTATGATGGAGGCCCTGAGGGTGCTGCTAGTACTCACAGAGATGAAACAGATGCATGATATCTCCTCGGGAAGAGCAGTGTTGGTTATCTGCAGGAAGAATGTGGACACCAGAATGTTCACAGGCTGCCTCTCTGCTGTGATCCCAAGACACAGTGATCCAAACTAATGGGCTGCAAGCCTAGTTTCAGATGCATCCCTGATTCTGACAAGGTCATGATCTAGTTAATGTGGTATTCTTATCCAAAAATTAGACGTCCTTACTTAAACAATGGTCTAAATAGTACAGTAGTTGAATGTTTAAAGAACAGAAACAATCTCAAGTCCCAAATGATTCTTGTTTCCCAGAACACTTTTCCTTGCCCCCATCCCAGTGGTCACCACTCTGCTCATCCCATGCTCTGGGCCGGGGACACAATTTTTCTCCAAACCCACCTGCTTCAAGAAAACACACTAGGTCAAACATCTCTGTGGATGAAGAGATTTGCTTAGGAAGGACCTAGCTGTNGGGGACACAATTTTTCTCCAAACCCATCTGCTTCAAGAAAACACACTAGGTCAAACATCTCTGTGGATGAAGAGATTTGCTTAGGAAGGACCTAGCTGTGAGGTCAGGTTACAAATGTGCACCAAGAGGCAGACAGAGAACATCCTGTGTTTCCTGGGCACACAGACTTGCCCTGTGAGATGTCCCTGGAGCAGATCCCCTGAGACCAATATTGACTCCCTTCCCCTTCTCCCAGAGGCTCAGACCCTGAATCCTTTCTCTGGATTTCAATGAGATATTTGTCTACTCTACTCAGATCTCTCTTTCTTGCATTATTCTTTTTTCCTAAGCATGTTGAGAATTCAATCATTTTCTCAATATCCCTATTTTGTCGTCCTTGAACCGACTGGGGCTGGATTAATTCAATGTGTGATGTTTCCTCAGCCCTGAGCCACGTCCACCTCACATACCTTATCCCTGTGACATGGCTTTCCTGCCAACACGGAGAAAGAGCATCTGTGCCACTTGATGTTGCTGGTGCCATATTTCATTATGGAGTAAATAAAGGAAAAATTGGAAGGATCTTGAATTGCGCCAGAAAGGGTCAGAGCTTGGGACAGAGCTGGGAAGATTTGGAGGGTGGGCAGAAGGAGGGGCAGAGCATGGGTTTCCAGCTCTGTCAGTTGCCTTCCCTGGAGCTTGGCCTTTATGACCTGTGGCCACTAGGAGGCAGCAAGGACCTGAATTTGGGAAAAGCAATTTTGGCTGTTCTCTTATCCTGAAGGTAGGTCCAAACGTGCTTCTGGAGCCACTCTATTTGCGACACGAGGGAAGGGGGGCTTAAATTCTGTTGCATTCCAGTAGTTACCTTTATGGAAGTTCCAGTAAACATCTCCTAACCTCAAAGCACTGTAGAGCAGGAGAGTGAGTCTTGAGAAAAGTTAACTGAGGGCACCAAGAGTGATTTGAGGGAGAATGAGACCCCAGCTCTGCCTATGCTCCTTTTGAGAGAAGTAATTAAATCTCCCCTAATCTCTGCCAGCCTAGAGAGCTTTCCTAACCCCCCTCCTGAACAGCGAAGTGGTCCTGGGATTCCTCCACCAGCCACACCAAGACTTCCTCAGTGGAAGGCAAGGATATTCCAAGGCTGGCTTGAATTCCTGGGGTCTGTCACAGACTCTGCCTCTTATGATTCAGCGAATGCATTTGACATGTGTTAATATCTGGACACCTAGGCTTTGTTGCCCAGGGATGAAGAATTATTTGTTATAGAGAATCATATCAAAGTGGGTGAGGAGAGGCAGGGCAGGAAGTACATTTGCATGGAGGCCCTCCTTTCTCTGAGGAAGGGGGAGTGGATAAGACAGTTATGGGGGAGCCAGGCTCTGGTTTGGGGTCTGAGAAGTCAGTGTTCTTGGAGCATCTCCACCATGGCCTGGGCTCTGGTCCTCCTTACCTTCCTCACTCAGGACACAGATGAACCCTCTAGGAAAGGGAGCACAGGGACATCTGGGTGGATCCTTTGTCTCCTCCTCAGACTCACCTGGGGCACCACCACTAAACTCACTAGATCGTGTTCATTCACTTTTCAGGATCCTGGGCACAGTCTTC
The DNA here is from genome assembly GCF_002007445.2 of Ailuropoda melanoleuca. NCBI lineage: Eukaryota > Metazoa > Chordata > Mammalia > Carnivora > Ursidae > Ailuropoda > Ailuropoda melanoleuca. The sequence goes on from NW_023192171.1 coordinate 285,339, forward strand.
CGTAACTCAGCCTCCCTCAGTATCCGGGGCCTTGTGTCAGACCATCACCATCTCCTGTGCTGGAAGCAGCAGTAACATTGGGAGTGGTAATTACATCTCCTGGTATCAGCAACTCCCAGGCACTTCCCCAAACTCCTGATTTATAACTTAAATTCTTGGCCATCGAGGAACCCTGATCCCTTCTCTGGCTCCAGATCTGGAAACACGGCCTCCCTGACCATCTCTGGGCTCCAGGCTGAAGACGAGGTTGAGTATTACTGATGCTCATATGGTGGTAGCTACAATTTTTCACAGTGATCCCATTTCATGAGCAAGTGAGACCAACACCTGCCCTCTGTTCACAGGCTCCCTACTTGCTCTGAAGATGCTCACCCAACATGGGGACATCAGGATGCACATTTCTATGGAGGCCCCTCCATCCTCTGGGGCAGGTGCAGTAGTTTCTTTAGGAATTCACACTTGGCAAAATTCATAGTCCATTTCCTGAAAGTCCCATCTCTTCAGAAAGGGACCAGTCAGCCTGATCGATATTTCCCCTTTATTTTTTGATTTTTTAAAGGTTTTATTTATTTATTTGACAGAGACAGCCAGCCAGCGAGAGAAGGAACATGATCAGGGAGAGTGGGAAAGGAAGAAGCAGGCTCCCAGTGGAGGAACCTGATGCTAGGCTCAATCCCAGAATGCTGGGATCATGCCCTGTGTGGAAGGCAGAGGCTTAACTGCTGAGCCACCCAGGTGCCCCAATGGTATTTCCCCTTTAAACCATCTAATGAGAAAGCACTCTAGGTCAGGCAGCTCTTTGTTAGTGGAAAGGACTTCTCCCCAGGAAGGTGCACAGCTATGCGTTGTTAATCTCTGTACAGAGGAGATTAAGTGAAGAATGTCTTCTGCCCCATGTGATAGATAACTACACTCTGATGTTAAGTCCTAGAGGTGGGCTCTTTACAGTAATCCTGACCCCTGTTCCCTTCTACCCTAATTCACAAACCCTGGAAAACTGCTCCTGTTTACTTTGGCTGTTTCAGATGCTGACTGAACTCTCTTTCTCATTCTCTCTCCCAATATTTTTTGAAAGATTTTATTTATTTATTTGACAGAGATACAGACAGACAGTGAGAGAGGGAACACAAGCAGGGCCAATGGTAGAGGAAGAAGCAGGGTCAGAGTGGAGGAGCCTGAATGGGGCTCCATCCCATAATGTCGGGATCACGCCCTGAGCCCAAGGCAGATGCTTAACAACTGTGACACCCAGGTGCCCCTCTCTCCCAATATATTTTATTCAAAGGTATAAGTAACCAATAGTTTTTATTTTTTCCTCACCTGTGCCATTGTTCTCATCCCGGCTTTCTTCAGGATATGGTTTATTTGACCTCTAATATTTCCACAGCCCTGAGCCAAGAACTGCCACACTAACACAAACTTTGTGACAAGTCTGTTAAGGGGGAAAAGCTAGCTGGTGATGAGGGGTAGGGTCTGAAGCCCCTGGCGTGGCAGGTTACACATTCCTTTCTTGAGGAAGACAGATTTAAGAGCAATCTCAGGACTTGGTACTGACTGGAAGGGGAAAAAGGAAGGGGGAGATGGAGCAGAGAAGAAATTCCCACTCTCACTCAGCAGCCTTCCCTGTCTTGGGTTGCACCATCTGTGAACAACATGGGTCAGCAAGGACCTGGATTTGAGGAAGGTCATGACTGAGATTTACCCTAACCTGTGCAGAGTCCCAAGAGTTGATTCATCCTGAGTCATGCAAAGGAGGACCATGTGTGAAGGGTGATCCAAATCTATTTTGCCCCAATAAGTCCCCTGCATGAGAGGCCAAGAGACACCCCCAGACTTCACCCTCAGAGTCCTGCAAGGAAGGGGACTGAGAAGCAGGAGGACCCCCCCTACTGAGGAGGAGAAGAAGGAGATAAGGGATGAGAACCAGCCTCTCCTCTGTTTTTGAGGCCTGCCATGCAAAGAGTGAATCTCTCTAACTCCAGCCCCTCTGGTTCTTTTCCCCAGGCACAATGAACACAACACAAGTGGAAAGGAATGGGATCATTCCTCAACTGTATGTGGACTCCAACAGTAAGAACTAAGGGACATTCCAAGTCTGGCTGCATTTTCTGGGCAGAAACATGAGCTCTGTCCTAGAAAATCCAGGTCAAATTATTGGAATTCTTCAGCTAAGTTCTGTTGCCCCGGCATGCAGATATACGTAGAATGAAGGGTCACATTAGAGGGGGTGATTAAAGGCTTGTACTTGAAGCACATTTGCATAGAGGCCTCTTCCTATTCCAAGCAGGGGAAGGGGATTAGAGGAGGGGGACAGTCAGCCTTCAGGTTGGGGTCTCAGAAGTCAGTGCTCTTGGGGTGTCTCCACCACAGCCTGGAGTCTGGTCCTCATGCTCCTCACTAAAGGCACAGGTGAGGCCTCCTTGCACGGGACCAAAGGTACATGTGGGCCCATCTATTTCTCCTCCACAATCTTAACTTGGGCCCAGTAATGAATTAAAAAGGGTGTGTTTTGTACTTTTCAGTGTCCTAGACCAGTGTGCCCCAAATCAGCCTCCCTCAGTACCTGGGGCTCTGGGAAGGACTGTTACCATCTCCTGAGCCTGAAGCAGCAGTGGTAATGGGGCCTCTGAATATGTCTCCTGGCAGCAACAGCACCTGCGATCGACTCTTAAACCTCTAATTCATGTGTCAATAAGGAGCCCTCAGGGATCCCTGATCGCTCCAGCTCTGGCAACACAGCCTCCCTGACCATCTCTGGTCTCCCATACGAGAATGAGGCTGATTATGACTGTGACTCATACACAGTTAGTGGCAGTTATCACAGTGGTGGAAATTCATGGGGATGTGACACCAAAACCTGTCCTGAGCTCACAGGCTCTCCCCTTGCTCTGAAGACGATAGCCAATCCTGTGCAGAGGGGGCTTCCTGCAATGTGGCCATGAGAATTCAGTTCTTAACACTCCCTTGTCCTCCAATGATGTCCGAACGGAAGACATTCCCTTGGTGAATTTTCTAGGGACACAGTCAACTTAGCATAATAAAAAATTATTATAAAAAAAATGAAAATCCACCATTGCTCACACTGGTACAGGGCACAGATGGTTTCCCATGTAACTTGTGATCCAACAAAACGTCAGGAATTGGAGTGGATGCCTGGTAATTTCAGAAAGTGAAGACAACCTATGGAATGGAATATTTATAACATATACATTGTATAAGGGGTTAATATACAAAATTTCTAGGATAAACAATTTCCTACATTCATGCCAGGAAGTACTTTTGCAACTTGGAACCAGATTCCCAGGCATGTTAGACCCATTCTCTTCATCCCAAAGAAATTGTAAAGTAGGGACACTGTCAGCCTTGATGTTTCCATTTCAAAGTGATGGGTCTCTGGAACTTGAGAAAGAGCTCCATTGGTTGTAAACCTGACAAGTGTCTTATTTACATGCAAAACACATTAAGTAATTTAAGTGAGAGCAGAGAAAAATTGAGAACTCATGTTTTCTTGGTAAATACAAAAAGAAAAGAGAGGAAGGCCTTCCCTTCTTGGTGATCAGAGAAAATTTCATCCCCCCACACAATTTATTTTTATTTTTTTAGATTTATATTTACAATTCAAGAATCAACGCACATTTGTAGGGAATTACTCAGGAGGCAGCCTGGCATATTCTTGTCTTGTCTTTGTGACTCCAAAGCATTCCACATTAAGGCTCATCTTTCCTTCCATTTTACCTGCCCTCTGGATCTGCCCTGAACATGCTGGGGTGAGCCAGGAAGGAGGTCACAGACCACAGCCTCAGCAGAACCATTGGAGGGTGGCTTAGTCCTACCATTGGCTTGTTCTCTTTTCCAGTTTGTTTCTCATGGATACTGTGTGTATTTATTTAAACAAAAAGCGAAATACCCAAAGGGCAGTGTTTTCTCTTTTTACATCTAGTTTCTCATGGCAATGCTCTCTTCTATATTTGTTCACAATCTGCTCTACATAAAGGACAGGAAAAGTGCTCAGGTATATTTGAGATTGTTTTCCAAATTCTTTCATTATAATGCTTATCTAAACAAGGCTGCATAAAATAAAGGTTTATACTTTTAGAAAGAATAATAAATGGAAACCAAATCTACCCACTCAAAGCAGAGCCACCTTTAAAAAAAAAAAACCAATCAGCTGTCTATCCAATCTGCAATTAACTCTATACTGAGTGTGGTATTATTCATCCCTTTTATTTCCAATATATTCTTTGCACCTTTGTATGCATCACCAAACATTTGGGTGCAACAGTGTGTAGAAAGTGAAACAGTGAGCAGAAAGCAACAAACTGCCTGAGAAAGGAAAGGACAATGTGTCCTTTGGGTGAGATCCCAGAAGACATTAAGCTTAAGAGAGCATCCGGGTCAGTGTGGGTTAGTCTTCCTGGGAGTTTTTCACAGCACCTACTGAAGAGGAGAGATAAGGACCTGGGAAAAGGTGAATATTGTCAGAGGTTAGGACTCCCAAGTCCTGTGCTAATTGACTCAACATGTCCTCCGGGAGGAGTCTCTGGACACTTCTCTTGAGGGAGAGAGAGGGTGTCCTCTTGACTGACCATGACATTGGTACTATGTCATGTCAAGACCAAGCTAGCTCAGAACAGAAAAGTACTCAAAAGGAATCCAGGCTAGAGAAACACAGGCATTTCAAGCTGGTATCATTGTTGCCAACCCCTTAGTGATCTCAGTTTCCTCATGGATGAGCTTTTTGGTTTCTTGAGGAAGAGTCTGAAAAGGGGATGATCACCTGAGGGAGGTTGCCCCAGATCTCAACATCTATATCACACCCATGTTCTCATCCTAATAGCACACCGCCAACTCTACTTGGCTTCCCCTAATCCCAAGCAGGTGTGTTTTATGCTCTGCTAAGACAAATCTGTTTGGGGAGGGTCTGGTAGAACAAGGACTGTTAAGTCTTTCTACACCAGGGAGAGGGGATGTGGAGATTTACCTACTTATGTACTACTTGCACTCACACTAATTTTGTTTTCATCACCATCATCATTTCGATACTCATCACCAGTTGAGAATCATGAGGGAACAAAATTCCTCTCTTGATGGTTTATTAAGAAATGAAAAGTCACTCAAGTCAAACAGTTGTCTGGAAAAGGGTCCACACAACCACGAATTAGGGAAAATGTGCCTTCACGGGGTGTTCATGTTTCTTGTCCTTGGGGTTTGTTCAGCTTCTGGAAGCACAAGTTTCCTCCTAGTTCTCTTTGTCTTCTCTTTTAGGATCCCCCATTCCTTGCATTTTGGGGCACCTGGAGACATTCCACAGTTTTTTGATAGTTTTTGATTCCTAAATCTTTTTTCCCTCTGTATTTTAGATTGTACAATTTTCTTTGCTTTGACCCTGAGGTCATTAGTCTTTTATTTTCCAATCTCTAGTCAGTTCCATATAATGTACTTTTGAGATGTTCTTCATTATGTTTTCTATTTCTTGGCTGAGACGTACTATCCCTCGAGTAATTTTCAGAGAAATCCCTCCCTTTTTTGGTGTCAATTTTTAAGTAGCTGGTTTAAAGTCTTTGTGAGATAATCCAAATTATCTGTCATACTGGGTTAAGTATCTTTAAATTTATTTTCCAGGCCAGCTGAGATTTTCCTTGTTTCATATACTGAGTAATTTTGGCACCTGTCCTGAATCAATCCAGTGTTATTTTATGAAGCTGGGATTCCTGTGTAAATCCTAACTGAAGGTTTTGTTTTAGTTGATACTTGACCCAATCAGGTCCAAGCTCATAGCTTCAAAGAGCCTTCTGTGGAATGTAATTTCTGTGTCAGACAGTTTGCAAAACCATTGGTCTGCTATTTGCATCTTTCCTAAAGGCAAGCTACAGAGTGAGCTCCACAGGTCACATCTGGGTTGTCAGTGGAAGTCCCTTCCTGTTCTGTTACCCACATTGTTCCATTCTTATTATCAGACACTGCACAAGTGCAGCTTAGAGATGAACCACGAACTCATAAACAAGTTTCAGCATTGCTTTCCCAGGCTTCTCTGCCTCTACCATCTCCCCAGTATTTCCAGTTCACTGGATCTTCCTTCTTGTATTGTGGATAGATCCGTGGATCTTTGGCTCCTCTCCACTGCTATGCAATTCCCCTGACAGTGCTGATGTCTGGGCCATGTTGCACGAGGACAGAGAGGATTGTATTTGGGGCAGAAAAACAACTTCCTAAGGCCACCACTGTTACTTTTCTCACAAGAGAAGTATTTCCTTTCTGAAGGGACATAGAGAAGGAAAAGAAGAAACCCTAAAAGAATGGAAAATTGGATATCCAATGTTGCTCTGAGTGTTAGAAATCATCTTTCTCACATGTCAAGCCAGAATAATGGGCTATTCCTGGATCTCTTTATGTCTCAAGAAGGTGCCTGGTCCTGGCTCCCAGCTGCCTGAGGGCGGGTGGCAAGACTGTGAAAGGAAAAGAGGAAAGTCAGCATTGTTTCTGTGCTACTTGAAAGGTCAATGCCATTCCCAATCTACCTTGTAGGAGCTTGTTCCAGGGACTCAAACAGCTCCCACGTGCATTATTTCTTGGCTTACAGCAGCATTCATGGGGAATTGTGGTATCTACTCACTATGTCCTGAATCAAAACTGAGCCGAGTAATAGTACTTCCATTTTGGGCTATGTTACCTGTTGAAACAGGCATTAAGGAAAAGGAGAAATTGAAAATGACTTTTAAAAGTTCCACAGGAAATAAATAGGAATGGATACTCCATAATGGTTCTATTCCCTCAGTGGTCCAAGTTCCAGAGATTACTTTTATGGTGACCGGTGGGTGAATGGTGATGAAAACCTGAGTAGAAAAAAAATGTGACTATTGCTAGACAAATAGATCAAATATAAATGGAATGAGAGCTGAATAATATAAATCTTATAACAATTAACCCCCTGGGCACCAAGAAATATCCCATTATCAAACCTGCATATCCCGGCTCTGATTCATCTCTCCTTAGATTACGTACCACAGACAGTGTAACTTTCTCCTTGATTTCGCAGGTTGAGACTTGAGGCTGAAGAAGGTCAAGTGGCTTGTTCATGAGTGGAATGTGCAGAATGTCCTAGCAGGTGTTCCTTTTCCCCTCCTAGGGTTTGCTTACACCTGTGTACCTGACCCTCCATGCAGCATGTAGTAAATAGCTTGAGGTGACTGACAAGCTGGTGGGTTTCAATATTGCATGTCCATCAGTGCAAACAAGTATGGGTGGGACCATGGCAGCCCTCAGGTAGGGGAGAGCCCAGTACCAACTGCCAACTCACAGCAGATGTTTCCATTGGCGTCAGCAGTGACGCTTTCCTAAAAGTAGAGAGAACCTCAGAAGTTGATGCCCAGCAGAGAGCAAAGAAGGAAGGGCCCTAAGTCTTGCATGGTCACAGAGAGACAGTCATGGTATTGCAGAAACACAGAAAGTCTAGGAGATCACATACATGAAGTCTTCAGGAGATCCTTCTCTTCTGGGTCAATCAGGCATAAAAATAGAAATTCTTGACCTTCAGAAAATACATGTCAAAGTGTTTGAGTCTATTCGCAAAGCTCTGCTGCCCAAGGATGAAAAGAATCTAGAATGAAGGGTCAGATCAGAGGGGGTGAGGGAGGACTGTACAGGAAGCACATTTGCATGCAGGCCACTCCCTCCTGAGGCAGGGAGGGTGAGAAGATAATAGAGGTCTGGGGGAGACAAGCCTGGGATTGGGGGTCTCAGAAGGCAGTGCTGTTGAGGAGTCACCACCATGGCCTGGACTCTGGTCTTTCTCAGTTTCCTCACTCAGGGAACAGGTGAGGTCCACAGGGAAGGGCCCATGGGGACATCTAAGCTGATCATTTCTCTCCTCTTCGTTTTCACCTGAGGACCCAGCACAGAGCTAACGATTATATTTATCCTTTTTTTAGGTTCCTGGGCCCAGTCTACCCTGACTCAGCCAGCCTCAGTGTCCGGGGCTCTGGGACAGAGAGTTACCATTTCTTGTACTGGAACCAGCAATGACATTGGGAAGTATAATTATGTCTCCTGGTACCAACAGTATCCTGGCATGGCTCCCAAAACTCTGATTTATTATGCAAATACTCGGCCATCAGGGATCCCTGATCGCTTCTCTGGCTCCAAGTCTGGCAACACAGCTTCCCTGACCATATCTGGGCTCCAGGCTGAGGATGAGGCTGAGTATTACTGTGCCTCATATAGAAGTGGTAACACTTATCACAGTGGCCTAAGTTCATGGGGAAGTAAAACCAAAACCTGTCCTGTTTTCACAGCCTCCCTTCTCGCTCAGAAGATGCTTCTTCAAACCTAACCATGTATAGAAGGGTCTTCATGCAATATTGTCTTGAGAATTCAGTTCTCTCTCAGGTCGTCACCCTCCTGGATTGTAGTAAAATGGAACAAGCTCCCTTGTGAATTGTCTAGGAAATTGTCAGTCTCTTTGTTCCTTGACATGTTCACAGAAGATAGTCTTCCCAATCCTCAATGGCAGGAAGAGAGGGATAAAGAGTCCTGTGCTCTATATAATTTTCACAGTTCACAAGAACATCTTTATTTTAAATGACAGTCTCTCACTCCTGTTAGTCCAGGTGGGTATCATTTATCCAGAAATGACCTTTTCTTACTCAACTCAGTGTCTGCCATACTCTAGTCAACATGATCCATCTTGGTGGGATATTGTTCTGCATGTCAGTGTTTGAGAAAACAGCAATTCAGTGAAAAGCTGAATATCTAGCTGAAGGAATGAATAGAAATGAAGTTGTTTTTCTAGTGCCCCTTCATCATTGACCCCATATCCAAGGAAGCTGAGCAGAGAATTTGGAGTTGAGACTGAATGCTATGTAGAAGCTCCCCTTCCCTCAGACCAGTGAATCCCTATACTGAATTCAGCCCTGTCTCCCTGACAGGGTGGGCTCTTTCCAACATGGTTCTGTTTTCCACATGGGAAGAAAAGGCTTGTCTCCATTCCGCAGGGAGCCCCATTATACCTGATTTTCATAAGGAGCCAGCCTAAGTTCTACATGGAATCCCAGTTATGACAAATCACTAAATACACATACACATCATACATGTCCAAGGATCCTCTATCCCTTAATTGAAAATGGTATAGACCACAGAAAACCTGTTTCAATAACCAATTGATCTCAGTTTGCCAGAACTTTCCTAGTTTTAACAGTGAAGGTGTCAGATCCTAGCAGTGCCCTCAGTCTGCGGCAATTAGGATGCAAGGTCAGCTTACCTGAGAACTCAGTCTCTCTCATTATGTTCCCTCCTTTAGTTAATTTTCCAATTTTTTTTCCAGTTACCTCCTTTCTTTCTCCAATAAATGCTCAATACCTTCATGAGTTAATCATCCAGGCTGGGAATGTTCCACACACGGACCCCTAAGCATCTGGTCAAATCACAGTAGGAAGGAGCATTTGCTTTTGAGGACACAGCATAAAAACCTAAGTTAGTCCTTCATGTTTGTGGAAGGCTGTATAAAGACTATATCTGCATGTTGGATACATGTCCTGGTAGAGAAAACCTGAAGGAGGTAGAGGGGCCACTGTCTGTTTATTCTCTGTGGTATCTGGCATAAGTGTGCTTCCAGACTGGAATGACATCAATAGGACTTTAAGAAGTGTCTACATGTGAAGAGGAGTGTGGGAGGCACCAATTCCTATTCTAATGACTCTCCTTTTATGATGGGGCCACAATATCCTTCTGAGACAGTAGTTAGTATGTTAATAATAGGGAACCTTACAGAGTAATCCTAAGCATAGATATTGTTTGAACAGGATGGCTCTAGTATGACGTAATGGGAAGCCATAGCCCTTTATGTTTTGAGTATGTGGAGACTCAAGTTGTAGGAACAGCCTCTTGGGTATTCTGAAAAAGTGAAACAGCATACACTTAAATTTTTTTATGAAAAGATGAGAGTGGCCACTACTTCAAAAATTTAGGAAAAATTGAGAGTTAAGATGGTGGAGGAGTAGGGGACCCCTTTTTCAGCCAGTCCCATGAGTAGAGTTGGATAGGTACAAGACCATCCTGAACATCCATGAAATCAGCATGAGACACAGGAAGATACATCTGGGTCTCTACAAATGAACATTGCCAGCACTGAGTATTGAGGTACAAAGTGGGGAGCATGAAGCCACATGCAGATATCGGAAGATAAACAGAAGGGGGAGGGAGCTGCTGCGTTTGGATGCTGGGACGCGGTAGCCACCTGCACAGGGAGCAGGCAGACTTGCGGACCAGCACCCACGAGAGAGCAGACTGAGACCATGAGCCATGGAACGTGCATGACCAGACTGAAATGGAGTTCCAGTGTGCTCACTGGAATGAGATTGAGACCAGGAGATATGGAGCGTGCGGTGGCAGCTGGCAGCTGGTGGCTGGCCACTGGAGGGGTTAGAAACACAAAGGACAGAGACATGCCGGGGGTGGAAGTGTGGGCTGGGATGCCGGGTGTGCAGCACACATCCCGGGACGCTGCAGGGTTGAGCAGCACCAACAGAAACAGAGTTAAAGTGGCCAGAACAACACTGGAGAATGGTTTGCAATCCTGCTTTTCTGAGACAGAGGCTGAGATTCGGCTACTGCTGCTCTGACATTCAGAAGAGGCACAGCAAACCGCCAGGGGAAGCCACCAGAGAACAAAAGCCTAGACATACCGGCTCACAGTGTGCCCATCCCCATCCCCCCTCACAGGGGACACAGAGAATCTACCCAAACAGGGTTGCCTGAGTATTGGCAAGGCAGGCCCCTCCCCCAGAAGTCAGGCTGAAAAATCAAGAAGCCCACATCCCTAAAATCCCTATAAAACGAGGGCACATGGCCTGGATCCTGGTCGATAATTTGGGCTCTAAACAACCCGGCAACTTCTCCTCATTAGAATGATGAGAAGGAGAAATCCTCCCCCAGCAAAAAAAAAGACAATGAGCCTGTGGTCTCTTACACAGAACTAATGGATATGGATATAACCAAGTTATCAGAAATGGAATTCAGAGTAACAATGGTCAAGATAATGCATACACTTGAAAAAAGTATTAACGAAAATGTTAATGAGAATATACAATCTCTAAGGGTGGAAATGAGAGCGAATCTGAGAGAAACTAAAAATTCTATGAGCCAAATGCAGTCAAAACTAGAGGCTCTGATGACCAGTGTGAATGAGGCAGAAGAACGTATTGGCGAATTGGAGGATGGGTTAGTAGAAGAAAAAGCTAAAATAGAAACTGGGCTCAAAAAAATCCAATATCAAGAATGTAGGTTATGGGAGATTACTGACTAAATGAAATGTACCGATGTCAGAATCATCAGCATCCCGAAGGGGGAGGAGAAAAACAGAGGTCTAGAAGAGATATTTGAACAAATTGTAGCTGAAAACTTCCCTAATCTAGCAAGGAACAAGCATTCGTGTCCAAGAGGCAGAGAGGACCCCATCCAAGCTCAACCAGGACAAACCTACGCCACGGCATNTCCCAAGCTCAACCATGACAAACCTATGCCACGTCATGTCACAGTGCAATTCGCAAATATTAGATCCAAGGCTACAGTATTGAAGGCGGCCAGGGCAAAGAAATTTCTTACGGATCAAGGCAAAGGTATCAGAATTACATCAGACCTGTCTACACAGACCTGGAATGAGAAAAAGGGTTGGAGGAGGCATTTTTAAAGCTCTATCATAGAAAAACGTGCACCCAAGGATCCTTTATTCAGCAAGGCTGTCATTCAGAATTGATGGAAAGATAAGGACCTTCCAGAATCGCAAGTCACTGACCAATTTCATAACAACGAAACAAGCCCTACAGGAGATATTAAGGGGGGTTCTATAAAAGTAAAAAGGCCCCAAGAGTGATACAGAGCAGCAAGTCACAACCGATACAAAGACTTTAAAGAGAAATGGCATCATTAAAATCATATCTGTCAATAATCTCTATCAATGTATATGGCCTAAATGCTCCCATAAAATGCCACAGGGTGGCAGATTGGATAAATAGACATGACCCATCCATTTGCTGTCTACAAGAGACTCATTTTGAACCTAAAGACACATTCAGACTGAAAGTAAGGGGATGGAGTACCATCTTCCACGCAAATGGACCTCAAAAGAAAGCTGGAGTAGCAATTCTCATATCAGATAGACTGGATTTTAAACTAGAGGCCATAGAGAGAGATACAGAAGGGCACTATATTATTCTTAAAGGAAGTATTCAACAAGTGGATATGACAATTATTAATATATATGCCCCCAACAGGGGAGCAGCAAGATACACAAGCCAACTCTTAACCAAAATAAAGAGACATATAGATAAGAACACAGTAATAGTAGGGGACCTCAACACCCCACTATCAGAAATAGACAGAACACCCTGGCAAAAACTAAGCAAAGAATCAAAGGCTTTGAATGCCATACTCGACGAGTTGGACCTCATAGATATATATAGAACACTACACCCCAGAACCAAAGAATACTCATTCTATTCAAATGCCCATGGAACATTCTCAAGAATAGATCATGCTCTGGGACACAAAACAGGTCTCAGCCAATACCAAAAGATTGAAATTATCCCCTGCATATTCTCAGACCACAACGCTCTGAAATTGGAACTCAACCACAAGGAAAAACCTGGAAGAAACTCAAACACTTGGAGGCTAAGAACCATCCTGCTCAAGAATGACTCGATAAACCAGGAAATCAAAAAACAAATTAAACAATTTATGGAGNATTGATAAACCAGGAAATCAAGAATCAAATTAAACAATTTATGGAGACCAACAAGAATGAAAACAGAACTGTCCAAAGCCTACAGGATACTGCAAACGCATTCCTAAGGGGAAAATACATAGCCATCAAAGAATCACTCAAAATAATAGAAAAATCTAAAATGCAGTTTTTATATTCTCACCTCAAGAAGCTGGAACAGCAACAGANTCTCACCTCAAGAAACTGGAACAGCAACAGAGGGACAGGCCTAACCCACTGACGAGTAAGTATTTGATCAACATTAGAGCAGAAATCAATTAATTAGAAACCAGTAGTACAGTAGAGCAGATCAACAGGACTAGAAGCTTGTTCTTTGGGAGAATCAATAAAATTGACAAACCACTGGCAAGGCTTATCCAAAAGAATAGAGAAAGGATGCAAATTAATAAAATTATGAATGAAAAAGGAGAGGTCACAACCAACACCAATGAAATTGGAAGGATTATTAGAAACTTTTATCAACAGCTATATGCCAAAAAACTAAACAATCTGGAAGAGATGGAGGCCTTCCTGGAAACCTATAAACTACCAAGACTGAAACAGGAAGAAATAGATTTCTTAAATAGGCCAATTAACTATGAAGAAATTGAGTCAGTAAAAAAAAACCTTCCGAATAACAAAACTCCAGGCCCGGATGGCTTTCCTGGGGAATTCTACCAAACATTCAAAGAAGAAATAGTACCTATTCTCCTGAAGCTGTTTCAAAAAATAGAAACAGAAGGAAAGCTACCAAACTCNGCTACCATACTCATGCTATGAGGCCAATATTACCTTGATCCCCAAACCAGGCAAAGACCCCATCAAAAAGGAGAATTAAAGACCGATNCTTCCCTAATGAATATGGAAGTCAAAATTCTCAACAAGACCCTGGCTAATAGAATCCAACAGTACATTAAAAAGATTATCCATCATGACCAAGTGGGATTCATCCCTGGGATGCAAGCATGGTTCAACACTCGCAAATCAATCAATGTGATACATCATATCAACAAGAAAAGACTCAAGAACCATATGATCCTCTCAATTGATGCAGAAAAAGCATTTGACAAAATACAGCATCCTTTCCTGATTAAAACCCTTCAGAGTGTAGGAATAGAGGGTACATTTCTCAATCTCATAAAAGCCATCTATGAAAAGCCTACTGCAAGCATTATTCTCAATGGGGAAAAGCTGGAAGCCTTTCCCTTAAGATCAGGAACACGACAAGGATGCCCACTCTCGCCACTATTATTCAACATAGTACTAGAAGTCCTTGCAACAGCAATCAGACAACAAAAAGGGATAAAAGTATCCAAATCAGCAAAGAAGTCAAAATGTCTCTCTTTGCAGATGACGTGATACTCTATAGGGAAAACCCAAAAGCATCCACTCCCAAATTATTAGAAATTATAGAGCAATTCAGTAATGTGGCGGGACACAAACTCAATGCTCAGAAATCAGTTGCATTTCTATACACGAATAATGAGAGTGAAGAAAGAGAGATTAGAGAATACATCCCATTTATAATAGCACCAAAAACATACGTTACCTTGGAATAAACTTAACCAGAGACATAAAGGATCTATATCCTCGAAACTATAAACCACTGTTGAAAGACATTGAAGAAGACAGAAAAAGATGGAAAAATATTCCATGCTCATGGATTGGAAGAATTAACATAGTTAAAATGTCCATACTACCCAGAGCAATCTACACTTTCAATGCTATCCCGATCAAAATACCGAGGACATTTTTCAAAGAACTGGAACAAATAGTCCTTAAATTTGTATGGAACCAGAAAAGAATCTGAATTGCCAAGGAATTGTTGAAAAGGAAAAACAAAGCAGGGGGCATCAAATGCCTGATTTCGGGCTGTACTACAAAGTTGTGATCACAAAGACAGCATGGTACTGGCACAAAAACAGACACATCGACCAATGGAACAGAATAGAGAACCCAGAAATGGACCCTCGGCTCTTTGGGCAACTAATCTTTGATAAAGCAGGAAAAAACATCCGGTGGAAAAAAGACAGTCTCTTCAATAAATGGTGCTGGGAAAATTGGACAGCTACATGCAAAAGAATGAAACTTGACCACTCTCTCACACCATACACAAAAATAAACTCCAAATGGATGAAAGACCTCAATGTGAGACAGGAATCCATCAAAATTCTAGAGGAGAACATAGGCAACAACTTCTATGACATCGGCCAGAGCAACCTTTTTCACGACACATCTCCAAAGGCAAGAGAAATAAAAGATAAAATGAACTTATGGGACTTTATCAGGATAAAATCTTCTGCACAGCCAAAGAATCAGTCAAAAAAAACTAAGAGGCACCCCACAGAATGGGAGAATATATTTGCAAATGGCACTACAGATAAAAGACTGGTATCCAAGATCTACAAAGAACTTCTCAAACTCAATACACGAGAAACAAATAAACAAATCATAAAATGGGCAGAAGATATGAACAGACACTTTTCCAATGAAGACATACAAATGGCTAACAGACACATGAAAAAATGTTCAAAATCATTAGCCATCAGGGAAATTCAAATCAAAACCACACTGAGATACCACCTTACGCCAGTTAGAATGGCAAAGATAGACGCAAGAAAAAACAATTGTTGTTGGAGAGGATGTGGAGAAAGGGGATCCCTCCTACATTCTTGGTGGGAATGCAATTTGGTACAGCCACTCTGGAAAACAGTGTGGAGGTCCCTTAAAAAGTTAAAAATTGAACTACCCTATGACCCAGCCATTGCACTACTGGGTGTTTACCCCAAAGATACAGACGTAGTAAAGAGAAGGGCCATATGCACCCCAATGTTCATAGCTGCATTGTCCACAATAGCCAAATCATGGAAGGAGCCGAGATGCCCTTCAACAGATGACTGGATTAAGAAGCTGTGGTCCATATATACAATGGAATATTACTCAGCTATCAGAAAGAANCATAAAATGGGCAGAAGATATGAACAGACACTTTTCCAATGAAGACATACAAATGGCTAACAGACACATGAAAAAATGTTCAAAATCATTAGCCATCAGGGAAATTCAAATCAAAACCACACTGAGATACCACCTTACGCCAGTTAGAATGGCAAAGATAGACAAGGCAAGAAACAACAATTGTTGGAGAGGATGTGGAGAAAGGGGATCCCTCCTACATTGTTGGTGGGAATGCAAGTTGGTACAGCCACTCTGGAAAACAGTGTGGAGGTCCCTTAAAAAGTTAAAAATTGAACTACCCTATGACCCAGCCATTGCACTACTGGGTGGTTTCCCCAAAGATACAGGCGTAGTGAAGAGAAGGGCCATATGCACCCCAATGGTCATAGCAGCATTGTCCGCAATATCTAAATCGTGGAAGGAACCGAGATGCCCTCCAACAGATGACTGGATTAAGAAGTTGTGGTCCATATATACAATGGAACTATCAAAAAGAAAGAGTTCTCAACATTTGCTGCAACATGGACGGCCCTGGAGGAGATAATGCTAAGTTAAATAAGTCAAGCAGAGAAAGACAATTATCATATGGTTTCTCTCATCTATGGAACATAAGAACTAGGATGATCGGTAGGGGAAGAAAGGGATAAAGAAAAGGGGGGTAATCAGAAGGGGGAATGAAACATGAGAGACTATGGACTATGAGAAACAAACTGAAGACTTCAGAGGGGAGGGGGTGGGGGAATGGGATAGACTGGTNATTGATAGGTAGTAAGGAGGGCACCAATTGCATGGTGCACTGGGTGTTATACGCAACTAATGAAGCATCGAACTTTACATCGAAATCCGGGGATGTTCTGTATGGTGACTAACATAATATAATAAAAAATCATTTAAAAAAACCAGGGATGTAATGTATGGTGACTAACATAATATAATAAAAAACATTAAAAATTTTACATAAAATTGGTATATGAAATTATGTTAGTTTTAGGTGGAGAGAGGTCACTTATTGAAACATGTTTTTAATTAAGAAATTTATGTACTTGAGAGAGATAGATAGAAAATGAGAGAGAAAGCACGAGTGGGGAGTGCAGAGGAAGAAGCATACTCCCGCTGAGCAGTGAGTCTGACACAGGGCTTCATTCCAGGAGCCTGGGATCATGGACTGAGCCAATGGCAGACCCTTAACCGACTGAGCGACCCAGGTGCCCTTTAAAAAATATTTTTTAACTTTTTAAAAAGTAGTCTCCAGGGGCGCCTGGGTGGCACAGCGGTTGAGCGTCTGCCTTCGGCTCAGGGCGTGGTCCCGGTGTTCTGGGATCGAGCCCCACATCAGGCTCTTCTGCTAGGAGCCTGCTTCTTCCTCTCCCACTCCCCCTGCTTGTGTTCCCTCTCTCGCTGGCTGTCTCTGTCTCTGTCAAATAAATAAATAAAATCTTTAAAAAAAAAAAACANGCGACCCAGGTGCCCTTTAAAAAATATTTTTTAACTTTTTAAAAAAGTAGTCTCCAGACCCAACATGGTGCTTAATCTTATGAACCTGATCAAGAGTCACCTGCTCTACTGACTGAGCCAGCCATGCACCCCTAACGAGGTTACTTTTGAGAGAGATGATCTGAAATATTCTAAGGGCCCCTATAATCTAAATATCCAGCAGTGTTTTTCTGTTCAATGAAATCAGGGAATCAGCACCTCCACTCAATTCTAATTGATTAGTTCATAGAATTTCTCATTAAGTGCCACTCTTTCTCCAGGGCATCATTTCTGAATTCTTTCTTATTTTAAAATTGCTAGTGTATAAGGAATCATCATCTTTCATTTGCCTTATAAAGTAAGATGCTGGGTATAGATTTCTTATATTTTTAATCATATTTTCTGTGTTTCTCATTGGAACATAAGGATATTGTGAACATGTGGTCATTTTGTCACTTTCGGATGATAGTGGGATTTATTGTTTGATATCATATCTTATTGTGTGGACACAAAAATCCAAAGGGTTTGAAATCAATCAGCAGCTCATGCCTTTGCAGAGAGAGAGAGGAATTTGTTTCTGGTACTAACAGAACATGGAACAGAAGCAAATGGCTCATTGTAAACTTCAGGGTTTACTTCCTGCATTAAGTGCCTGAAATCCAGAAAATTCTCACGAGGCTTCTATAAAGTGATTTTAAGAGACAAGTATCCAGCCAATGAGGCTACAAAGATATGTTCAGATGTCCAGCTGATTGATTTATGAAAAAGTCAACTTTTTGGTATTTTATACAACACCAACCATTTGGTATTGTATAAAATAATAGACATGGTATCTAAATTCTCTCCAAAATTATACTACATGAAAATTTATTTATTTTTATTTTTTATAATTTTTTATTCTGTTATGTTAGTCAAGATACACATTATACTTAGTTTCTAATGTAGTGTTCCATGACTCATTATATGTGTATAACACCCATTGCACCATGCAATATGTGCGCTCCTTAATACCCATCACTGGCCTATCCCATTCCTCCATCACCTCCCCTCTGAAGCCCTCAGTTTGTTTCTCAGAGTCCACAGTCTCTCATAGTTCATTCCCCCTTCTGTTTACCACCCGTTCATTCTTCCCTTTCTTCTCCTACAGATCTTCCTATTTCATATGACCCATAAATGAGTGAAACCATATGATAATTGTCTTCTCTGCTTGACTTATTTCACTTAGCATAATCTCCTCCAGTCCCATCCATGTTGCTGGAAATGTTGGGTAATCATTCTTTTTGATGGCTGAGTAATATTCGATTGCATAAATGGGCCACATCTTCTTAATTCAGTCATCAGTTGAAGGGCATCTCAACTCCTTCCACAACTGAGCTATTGCAGACAATGCTGCTATGAACATGGGGGTGCATATGGCCCTTCTCTTCACTACGCCTGTATCTTTGGGGTAAATACCCAGTAGTGCAATGGCTGGACCATAGGGTAGCTCGATTTTTAACTTTTTAAGGGACCTCCACACTGTTTTCCAAAGTGGCTGTACCAACTTGCATTCCCACCAACAGTGTAAGTGGGATCCCCTTTCTCCACATCCTCTCCAGCATTTGTTGTTTCCTGCCTTTTCAATTTTTGCCATTCTTCTTTTTTTATAAAAATTTTTTATTATGCTATGTTAGGCACCATACAGTGCATCCCAAGATTTGATGTAAAGTTCCATCATTCATTACTTGCGTATATCACCCAGTGCACCATGCAATATGTGCCCTCCTTACTACCCATCACCAGCCTATCACGAGACCCCCCCCTCCCCTCTGAAGCCCTCAGTTTGTTTCCCAGAGTCCATAGTCTCTCATGGTTCATTCAGCTTTCTTTTCATCCCCTTTTTCTTCTTCCCTTTCTTCTCCTACTGATCTTCTTACTACTTATTTTCCATAAATGTGTGAAACCATATGATAATTGTATTTCTCTCCTTGACTTATTTCGCTTAGCATTATCTCCTCCAGTCCCATCCAAATGTTGTGAAATTGTTCTTTCTGATGGCTGAGTAATATTCCATTGTATATATGGACAACATCTTCTTAATCCAGTCATCTGTTGAAAAGCATTTCAGCGCATTCCACAATTTGGCTACTGTGGACAATGCAGCTATCAACATTGGAGTGTATATGGCCCTTCTCTTCACTACATCTGTACCTTTGGGGTAAATTCCCAGTAGTGCAATTGCTGGATCATAGGGTGGCTCAATTTTTCACTTTTTAAGGGACCTCTACACTGTTTTCCAGAGTGGCGGTACCGACTTGCATTCCCATCAACATTGTAAGAGGGATCCACTTCCTCCAAATCCTCTCCAACATTTGCTGTTTCCGGCCTTCTCAATTCTAACTGGCGTAAGGTGGTATGTCAATGTGGTTTTGATTTGAAATTACCTGATGCCTAATAATTTTGAACATTTTTTCATGTGTCTGTTAGCCATTTGTGCATTTTCATTGGAAAGGTGTCTGTTCATATCTTCTGCCCATTTTTTTATTTAATTATTTGTTTCATGTGTATTGAGTTTGAGAAGTTCTTTGTAGATCTTAGATACCAGTCTTTTATCTGTAGTGTCATTTGCAAATATCTTCCAATTCCATGGGCTGCCTATCAGTTTTTTTGACTGTTTCCTTGGCTGTGCAGAAGCTTTTTATCTTGATGAAGTCCCACAAGTTCATTTATTTTCTTTAGTTTCTCTTGCCTTTGGAAATGTGTCATAAAAAAGTTGCTGTGGCCGATGTCAAAGAAGGTACTGCCTATGTTCTTCTCTGGGATTTTGATGGATTCCAGGCTCACATTAAAGTCTTTCATCCATTGGGAGTTGATCTTTGTGCGTGGTGTGAGAGAGTGGTCAAGTTTCATTCTTTTGCATGTAGCTGTCCAATTTTCCCAGCACCATTTATTGAAGAGACTTTTTTCACTGGATTTTTTTTTCTGCTTTGTCAAAGATTCCCCAATTTCTCTTTCCTCAGTCTCGTTGTTCGTGTATAGAAATGCAACTGATTTCTGAGCATTGATTTTGTATCCCACCACATTATTGAATAACTCTATAACTTCCTGTAGTTTGGGGGTGGAGTCGTTTGGGGTTTCCATATAGAGTATTAAGTCATCTGCGAAGTCAGAGAGTTTAACTTCTTCTTTGCCGATTTGCATACCTTTTATCGCATTTTGTTTTCTGATTGCTGTTGCAAGGACTTCAATACTCTGTTGAATAATAATGTCGAGAGTGGGAATCCTTTTCATGTTCCTGATCTTAAGGGAAAGACTTCGCGCTTTTCCCTATTGAGAATTATATTTGCTGTAGGCTTTTCATAGATGGTTTTTATGAGATTGAGGAATGTACCCTCTATCCCTACACTCTGAAATGTTTTAGTCAGGAAGGGTTGCTGTATTTTGTCAAATGCTTTTTTTGCAACGAGAAGAACATATGGTTCTTCACTCTTTTCTTGTTGATATGATGTATCACATTGATTGATTTGCGAATGTTGAACCACCCTTGCATCTCAGGGATGAATCCCACTTGGTCTTGATGGATAATCCTTTTAATGTACTGTTGGATCCTATTAGCTAGGATCTTGTTGAGAATTTTGGTGTCCATATTCATCAGGGATATCGGTCTGTAATTCTCCTTTTTGAAGACGTCTTTGCCTGGTTTGGGGATCAAGGTAATACTGGCCTCATAGAATGAGTTTGGTACTTTTTCTTCTGTTGCTATTTTTGAAACAGCTTCAGGACAATAGCTATTGTATCTTCTTTGAATGTTTGGTAGAATTCCCTGGGGAATCCGTCAGGGCCTGGACTCTTGTTTTTGAGGAGGTTTTTGATCACTGCCTCAATCTCTTCATAATTAACTGGCCTGTTTAAAAAATAAGTTTCTTCCTGTTTCAGTCTTGGTAGTTTATAGGTTTCCAGGAAGTCCTCTATGTCTTCCAGATTGCTTAATTTATTGGCATAAAACTGTTGATAAACGTTTCTAATAATCCTTCCAATTTCATTGCTGTTGGTTGTGACCTCTCCCTTTTCATTCATAATTTTATTAATTTGCATCCTTTCTCTATTCTTTTGGATAAGCCTTGCCAGTGGTTTGTCAATTTTATTGATTCTTCCAAAGAACCAGCTTCTAGTCCTGTTGATGTATTCTACTGTACTCCTGGTTTCCAATTCATTGATTTCTGCTCTAATCTTGATCAACTGCTTTCTTGTGCATGGATTAGTGCTGTCCCTCTGGTGCTGTTCCAGCTTCTTGAGGTGAGAATATAAAAACTGCATTTTAGATTTTTCTATTCTCTGAGTGAGGCTTGGATGGCTATTTATTTCCCCATTAGGACTGCCTTTACAGTA
Source organism: Ailuropoda melanoleuca (assembly GCF_002007445.2). Taxonomy (NCBI): domain Eukaryota; kingdom Metazoa; phylum Chordata; class Mammalia; order Carnivora; family Ursidae; genus Ailuropoda; species Ailuropoda melanoleuca. Next base: position 306,892 of record NW_023192171.1, read on the forward strand.
TCCCATAGGTTTTGGACAGTTCTGTTTTCATTCTTGTTGGTCTCCATAAATTGTTTAATTTGATTTTTGATTTCCTGGTTTATCGAGTCATTCCTGAGCAGGATAGTTCTTAGTCTCCAAGTGTTTGAGTTTCCTCCAAATTTTTCCTTGTGGTTGAGTGCCAATTTCAGAGCGTTGTTGTCGGAGAATATGCAGGGGATAATTTCAATCTTTTGGTATCAGTTGAGACCTGTTTTGTGTCCGAGAACATGGTCTATTCTTGAGAATGTTCCCTGGGCATTAGAATAGAATGAGTATTCTTTGGTTCTGGGTTGTAGTGTGCTCTCTATATCTATAAGGTCCAACTCATCGAGTATGGCATTCAAAGTTCTTGTTTCTATGTTGGTTTTCTGCTCTGGTGTTCTCTCTATTGCTGATAGTGGAGTGTTGAGGCTCCCTACTATTAACGTATTTTTATCTATATGTCTCTTTATTCTGGTTAAGAGCTGGCTTGTGTATCTTGCTGCTCCCCTGTTGGGGCATAGATGTTTNGGGGCATATATATTTATAATTGTCATATCCACTTGTTGGATACATCCTTTAAGAATACTATAGTGCCCTTCTGTGTCTCTAACTGTAGTCTTTAGTTTAAAATCCAATATGTCTGATCTAAGAATTGCTACCCCAGCTTTCTTTTGAGGTCCATTGACATGAAAGATGGTATTCCCTCCCTTTACTTTCATTCTGAATGTATCTTTAGGTTCAAAATGAGTCTCGTGTAGACAGCAAATAGATGGGTCATGTCTTTTTATCCAATCTGCCACCCTGTGGCATTTTATGGGAGCATTTAGGCCATATACCTTGATACTGATTATTGAGATATATGATTTTAATGATGCCATGTTGCCAGTAAAGACTTTGTTTCTATCGATTGTGACTTTCTGTTCTGTATCACTCTTGGGGCCTTTTTACCTTTATAGAACCCCCTTAAAATCTCCTGTAGGGCTGGTTTCATGGTTATGAAATTGGCCAATGACTTGCGAACCTGGGAGGTCTTTATTTCTCCATCAATTCTGAATGACAGCCTTGCTGGATAAAGGATCCTTGGCTGCATAATTTTCTCTGAAAGAGCTTTAAAAATGCCCCCCCAAGCCTTTCTCTCATTCCAGGTCTGTGTAGACAGGTCTGACGTAATTCTGATACCTTTGCCTTTGTACGTGAGAAATTTCTTTGCCCTGGCCGCCTTCAATACTCTAGCCTTGTATCTAATATTTGTGAATTGCACTATGACGTGATGTGGCATAGGATTGTCATGGTTGAGCTTGCATGGGGTCCTCTCTGCCTCTTGGACATGAATGCTTGTTTCCCTTGCTAGATTAGGGAAGTTTTCAGCTACAATTTGTTCAAATATCTCTTCTAGACCTCTGTTTTTCTCCACCCCTTCAGGGATGCCGATGATTCTGACATTGGATCGTTTCATAGAGTCAGTAATCTCCCGTAATCTACATTCGTGGGCGTGGATTTTTTTAAGCCCTGATTCTATTTTCGCCTTTTCTTCTACTAACCCATCCTCCAATTCGCTAATACGTTATTCTGCCTCGTGACCCTGGCCGTCAGAGCCTCTAGTTTTGCCTGCATTTGGCTCATAGAATTTTTAATTTCTGCCAGATTTGCTCTCATTTCAGCCCTTACAGATTCTATTCTCATTAACATTTTCGTTAATACTTTTTTCAAGTCTACAAATTATCTTGACCATTGTTGCTCTGAATTCCCATTTCTGATAATTTGGTTATATCCATATCCATTAGTTCTGTGGCAGAGGCCACAGACTCATTGTCTTTTCTTTGCTGTGGGGGACTTCTCCTTCTTGTCATTCTGATAAGGAGAGGTTGTGGGGTTGTCCAGAGCCCAAATTATTAACCAGGACCCGGGTCGTGCACCCTTGTTTTATACGGATCTTAGGGATGTGGGCTTCTTCTTTTTTTTAAAAAAGATTTTATTTATTTAAGTGACAGAGAGACAGCCAGGGGGACAGGGAACACAAGCAGGTGAGTGGGAGAGGAAGAAGCAGGCTCCCAGAGGAGGAGCCCAAGGGGAGACTCGTTTCTGGAATGCTGGGTCATGCCCTGAGCTGAAGACAGGTGCTTAATGACTGCGCCAACCAGGCACGCCGGGATGTGGGCATCTTGATTTTACAGCCTGCCTTCTGGGGAAGGGTACTGCCACACTGATACTCAGGCAACCCTGTTTGGGTAGAGTCTCCGTGTCCCCTGCAAGAGGGGATGGGGATGGGCACGCTGTGAGCAGGTATTTCCAGGCTTTTGTTCTCTGGCGGCTTTCCCTTGTGGTTTGCTGTGCCTCTTCTGAGAGTCAGAGCAGCAGTGGCTGAATCTCAGCCTCTGTCTCAGAACACAGGGATTGCAAACCGTTCTCCACTGATGTTCTGGCCACTTTAACTCTGTTACTGTTGGTGCTGCTCAACCCTGAAGGATCCCAGGATGTGCGCCCCACACCCGGCATCCCAGCCCTCACTTCCAGGGCCGGTGCATCTCTGTCCTTTGTGGTTCTAACACCACCAGCCTCCAACCGCCTCCTGTGCTCTCCCAGAGCTCCTGGTCTCAGTCTTTTTCCAGTGAGCACAGCGGAGTTCTGGAGTTCCATAAGAAGTCTGGTGATACATGCTCCCAGCTCACGGTCTGTCTGCTGTCTCATGGGTGTCGTCCACAAGTCCACCCACTCCCCCGTGCAGGTGGCTACTGCTTCCTGGCACCCGAACGTTGCGGCTCCCTCCCCCTTCCGTTTATCTTCGAAATCTGTGTGTGGTTTCACAGCTCCCCGCTTCATACCTCAATACTCAGCACTGGAGATGTTCATTTGTAGAGATCCAGATGTATCTTTCTTCATCTCAGGCTGATTCCGTGGATGTTAAGGCAGGTCTGGTACCTATCCAGCTTGACTCAGGGGACCGGCTGAAAAAGGGGTCCCCTACTCCTCCGCCATCTTAACTCCTATAGCATAGAAGTTTTAACTTCTGCCAGATTCACTCTCATTTCTGCCCTTAGAGATTGTACATTCTTGTTAATATTATTGTCAACATTTTTTTCAAGTCTACACATCATCTTGACCATTGTTACTCTACTCCATTTCTGATAATTAGGTTATATCCGTATCCTTCAATTCTTAGGCAGAGGCCACAGACTCATTATCTTTTCTTTGCTGGGGGGATTTCTCCTTCTCGTCATTCTGACAAGGAAAGGTTGCAGGTTTGCCCAGAGCCCAAATTATTGACCAGGACCCAGGTTGTGTGCACTTGTTTTTTAGGGACCTTAGGGATGTGATCTTCTTGATTTTTCAGCCTGCCTTCTGGGGGAGGGGCCTGCTGTGCTGATACTCAGGTATCTCTGTTTGGGTAGAGTCTCCCTGTCCCCTGCAAGGGGGGATGGGGTTTGGCACAATATGACCTGGTGTTTCCTGGCTTTTGTTCTCTGGCAGCTTTCCCTGGCGCTTTTCTGTGGCTCTTCTGAGAGTCAGAGCAGGAGTGGCCAAATCCTAGCCTCTGTCTCAGAACAGAGAGATCACAGTCCACTCTCCACTGAGCTCTCTTGGGCTCTTTAACTCTGTTTCTGTTGGTGCTGCTAAAAACCCTGCAGCATCCCAGGTTGTGGGCCCCACAGCTGGTTTCCCAGCCCTCACTTCTGGGGCCAGCATGTCTCTGTCCTTTGTGTTTCTAACACTGCCAGCCACCCCTGGTTCCCATGCATGTTCCTGAGCTCTCTGTACCAGTGTGGTTCGTGCACACTCCAGAGCACCTGTTTTCAGTCTGGTCGCACACGCACTCCCAAACTCCCAGTATTAGTCCAGTTCCAGTGAGCACGTCAGAGCTCCAATTTTCATCCAGGTTGTGCAAGCACTTCCAAGCTTTCAGTTTCTGTCTAGTTTGAATGTGCTCTCCAGAGTTCCAGATTTCAGTCTGGTTGCGCGCACGTTTCCAGGCTCACAGTCTCAGTCTGCTCTCTCGAGGGTGCCAGTCCAAGAGTCCAGCCTGCTCCCCAGTGCAGGTGGCTACTGCTTCCCAGCTCCCAAGTGCAGTGCCTCCTCCCCCTTCCATTTATCTTCTGATATCTGTGCACAGATTCACGGCTCCACGCTTCATACCTCAATACTCAGCGCTGGAGATGTTCATTTGTAGAGATCCAGATGTATCTTCCTGCATCTCAGGCTGATTCCATGGGTTTTCAGGATGGCCTGGTACATATACAGCTTGACTCAGGGGACCAGTTGAAAAAGGGCACCCCGACTCCTCTGCCATCTTATCTCCTCCCTCCCCATTGATTTTCTGACTCAGGTGCCATGTATGTTTTCTTGATATTTCTCTCTATATATGCATCTTGTAATTTGTGATTCTTTAAGGAATCTCTGTATTTCTTGTATCCTTAAATAAAAGAACCTAGGTATTGATTTTTATGATTTCAAAATTTTTTACATTCTTTAGGTTTATTGTTCTTTCATCATATTATATGCAAGTGTTAATTTCACTTCCTTCTGGAGCTGCCGTGTCAGGGCGCTGGAAGCGGTAGCCACCTGCACAGAGGAGCGGACGGACCGCGGACCCGCACACCTGAGACAGCAGACTGAGAACGGGAGCTCCAGAGCGCACACGGGGTGGCTGGTGGCTGGCAGGAAACCTGCACGGGGGAGCAGGTGGACTCGTGGACAGCACCCGCGAGACAGCAGACTGAGAATGGGAGCTCCGGGAGTGCGCGCGAGAGGGCTTGCGGGCCACCTGCACTGGGGAGCAGGCGGACCACGGACCCGCACCCTGGAAAATGCAGACTGAGTCTGTGAGCTGGGAGCGTGTGCCACCAAGCATCTCAAAGAGCTCCAGAGCTCCGGTGTGCTCACTGGATCGAGGCTGAGACTGGGAGCTCTGGGAGAGTGCGCAGGGCGGCTGGCAGCTGGCAGCTGGCGGCTGGAGGGCCACCTGCACGGGGGAGCAGGCGGACTCATGGTCAGTAGCCACGAGACACCAGACTGAGATGGGGAGCTCCGGGAGCCCGCGTGGGAGGCTGGCGACTGGCAGCTGGCGGGGTTGGAAACACAAAGGACAGACACGCGCCAGCCCTGGAAGGGGGCTAGGATGCCGGGTGTGGGGTGCACAGCCTGGGATGCTGCAGGGTTGAGCAGCACCAACAGAAACAGAGTTAAAGTGGCCAGAACATCAGTGGAGAATGATCCGCGATCCCTCTGTTCTGAGACAGAGGCTGAATTTCAGCTGCTGCTGCTCTGACTCTCAGAAGAGGCATAGCAAACCACCAGGGAAAGCCACCAGAGAACAAAAGCCCAGAAATACCAGCTCACAGCGTGCCCATCCCCATCCTCCCTCGCAGGGGACACGGAGACTCTACCCAAACAGGGTTTTCTGAGGACCCTCCAGCAGGCCCCTCCCCCAGAAGTCAGGCTGAAAAATCAAGAAGCCCACAATGCGGAGCGCCTGAGTGGCACAGTCATTAAGCTCCTGTCGTCGGATTAGGGTGTGATCACAACATTCCGGAAAGGAGTCCCTCATCAGGCTTATCCACTGGGAGCCTTCTTCTTCCTCTCCCACTCCCCTGCTTGGGTTCCCTTTCTTGCTGACTGTCTGTCTCTCTCTCTCAAATAAATAAATAAAATCTTTAAGGAAGAAGCCCACATCCCTAAAATCTCTATAAAACAAGGGTGCACGGCCTGGGTCCCAGTCAACAACTTGGGCTCTGGATAACCCCACAATCTCTCCTCATCAGAATGACGAGAAGGAGGAGTCCCCCCAGCAAAGGAAGATAATGAGTCTGTGGCCTCTGCCACAGAATTAATACATATGGATGTATCCCAATTATCAGAAATGGAATTCAGAGCAGCAATGGTCAAGATGATGAGTATACTTGAAAAAAGTATTAAAGAAAATGTTACTGAGAATATAGAATCCCTAAGGGCAGAAATGAGAGCGAATCTGACAGAAATTAAAAACTCTATGAGCCAAATGCAGTCAAAACTAGAGGCTCTGACGGCCAGGGTCACCAAAGCAGAGGAACGCATTAGCAAATTGGAGGATGGGTTAGTAGAAGAAAAAATGAATATAGCAGCTGGTCTTAAAAAAATCCACACCCATGAATGTAGATTACAGGAGATTACTGACTCAATGAAATGATCCAATGTCAGAATCATCGGCATCCCTGAAGGGGTGGAGAAAAACAGAGGTCTAGAAGAGATATTTGAAAATTGTAGCTGAAAACTTCCCTAATCTAGCAAGGGAAACAAGCATTCGTGTTCAAGAGGCAGAGAGGACCCCATCCAAGCTCAACCATGACAAACTTATGCCACGTCACGTCATAGTGCAATTCGCAAATATTAGATCCAAGTATAGAGTATTGAAAGCGGCCAGGGCAAAGAAATTTCTCACGTACCAAGGCAAAGGTATCAGAATTACGTCAGACCTGTCTACAGAGACCTGGAATGAGAGAAAGGCTTCGGGGGGCATTGTTAAAGCTCTTTCAGAGAAAAACATGCAGCCAAGGATCCTTTATCCAGCAAGGCGGTCATTCAGAATTGATGGAGAAATAAAGACATTCCAGAATCGCCAGTCATTAACCAATTTCATAACCATGAAACCAGCCCTACAGGAGATATTAAGGGGGGTTCTATAAAGGTAAAAGTCCCCAAGAGTGGTACTGAATGGAAAGTCACAACCAATTCAAACAAAGTCTTTACTGACAACATGTCATCATTAAAATCATATCTCTCAGTATGCAGCGTCAACATTAACGGTTTAAACTCTCCCATAAAACGCCACAGGGTTGCAGATTGGATAAAAAGACATGACCCA